>NC_056732.1:704571908-704686908 GCF_019279795.1 Protopterus annectens | reverse complement strand
CATATTCATCAAAGATACCCACACCTCCAGGTTAGTGGCACTGCACAAAGCATCTGGGACCATCCATGTGCAACTAACAATGGGCAAAACTTCCTTTCAGTTTGTAGCCTGCTACAGACCACCCTCCGAAACTCAGGAACCCCACTCGGCTTTCCTGAAAACACTGGATAATATGAAGGTCTCTCCAAACACCATAATATTGGGTGACGTCAACTACCCAAACATTGACTGGGAAAACTACTCAAGCCCCAACACCCTAGCCCAACGGTTCCTAGAATTTATAAACTCAAATGCTATGGAACAACTGGTCACCACTCCCACAAGAGGGGACAACATATTGGACCTGGTCATCACCAACATGGGGACTCTATGTTCCACACCAGAGGTAAACCCCTCATTGGTAAGATCAGACCATAAATTAATCTCACTGGACATCCATATCCCATCCCCACCCCCAGCCAAGGAAACCACGGTGAAAAATTTCTCAAAAGCAAACTTTACACTTCTCAAAACCGAGGTGGAATCCTTCAAAGCCCCTGGGCCAGTGGAAAATACTGCCCAAACCGCAGAATCCTTTACAAACGCATTCTATGGACACCTACAGGAATGTATGGATCGTGCTATCCCAGATAAAACCAAGACTCACTCCTCCAAAGGCAGGAGACCTGTCTGGTGGACCCCAGCCATAAATAAGCTATACAACAGAAGGAGGAAGCTACTACATGATAGAGCAAAATCCCAAAAAGGGAAGCCATCTCTGATCATTACTAGCAAGCAACTACGATCCCTCATAAAATCATCTAAGGCCAGCTTCGAAAGAAAAACTGCACAAGACGCTAAAGATAATCACAAGGCTTTCTTTAGTTATGTCAGGAATCTGGGTGGCAACTTCCAGACATTCACTGAGTTAGTGCAAAATGACAAAAAATACACTGAACTCGCAGACATTGCCAACATCCTGGCAGACAGGTTCAGTGCAAACTTCTCCTCCCCCTCCCCCCCCATAAGAGCAAATGTCCATCCCAACAGAATGTAGCCTCCCTGACATCACAGATGCACAGGTGAAAGCTGCCCTCTCAAAAGCAAAAAACACAGCATCAATGGGACCGGATGGTGTCCCGGGCTGCATCTTACACGAGCTCCAAGAAGAACTGAACCCTCACATAAAGTCACTGTTCAATCTCAGCCTTACTACAGGATATGTACCCAAAGAATGGCGTACAGCAAAAGTGGTCCCGCTCCACAAAGGTGGTGCCACAACAGACCCCGGTAACTATCGCCCCATAAGCCTGACTAGTCTGGTCTGCAAAGCTACAGAGTGTATCATCATGGAACTCAAACAAAGACATTGGGAACCTCCAGACACTGGATCCAACCCAATTCGGCTTTGTTAAGGGCAGATCTTGCCTCTTAAACCTAGTTGACTTCTTTGAAACATTTACTAAGGCCATAGATGAAGGGAAGGTAGTCCACACAGCCTACCTGGACCTCGCAAAAGCCTTTGACACAATACCCCACTCAGACACAATAAATAACCTCACCAGCTTAAATATCAATCCTATGTCACAAGATGGGTTGCAAACTGGCTCAGGGATAGAACCCAATTGCAGGTGCCATGTCAGACTCTAAACCAGTTATAAGTGACGTCCCACAAGGCTCAGTCCTGGGACCTCTCTTGTTCGGTATACACTTCTCCGAGGTACAGGCTAACACGGGAGGACTATGGCTGACCAAGTTCGTAGATGACTGCAGACTGGGAGCCATAACTGACTCTCCGGCTGACACAAGCATCCTCCAAAAAGGTCTCACAGAGACGGAACCTGGTGCCAGAGCCATGGCCTCAAGCTAAATGCCAAAAAGTGCATAGTCATCCCCTTTGGGAAAAACAAAGTGCCCACAAATTACCACATAGGTGGTAATCCATTGAGTACGGAAGAAGTAATTAGGGATTTGGGGACCCAAGTAGATAGTAATCTCTCCTTTGACAATCACGTTGCCAAAGGGGTTAGAAAGACCTTCTATATAGCCCACCTCATCACAAAAGGGTTCACATCTAGATCAAGCGAGGTCATTGTGCCCCTTTACTCATCACTCATCAGGCCCATAATTGAATACAATGCCCCCTTTGGGATGTACCTTACCAGACACCTGCAGCAACTGGAGAGACCCCAAAAGTACCTCACCAAGAGGATCAAGGGCCTCAAAGAGATGCCCTATGCAGTTTAGCTAAAGAAACTCCAGCTCTACTCAGTTGATTACCGCCTACTCAGAGGGGACCTATGCCTGACGTATAAAGCCATGTCCAACCCAGAATTAATGGACATGCTCCACCTCAGGAAATCCAAATCCCTTAGAGCTACACGCTCCAGGGACTTAAACCTCAGCACGGCAATAAATAGGACATGCTGGAGGGACAGATTCATATTCCAGAGGCTCCCCTCACTCTGGAACAGGATCCTAATTCGATGTTAGGCAGAGCCCCTCACTGACCCTTTTCAAAAGAAATCTTGACGAGTGGATGGGAGATCGTAAGTTTACCCCTGGGATCTCTTCTATGTCCTTGCTAGACAGAGGCACAGTAAACAAACTTTAAAAAGGCCATCTTCTGTGACCTTAACTAATCTAAAAGGGAGGCAAAAGCCAAACACACTCTGGCTAGGCTTATAAATGCCCTAGGGCAGATAGCCTAGTATCAACCTATGAACTTTGAAATTGTGTTTCATTGCCTTATACAGCACAGGCCAGATTCAGACCTGCTGAATCTAGACTGTTTGGTAACATTGTGCTCTTAAACCAGCCATCTTACATTAAGAGGGCCTCCCCTGCATCCGTGTGGCAGAAGTGCATAGTTCAGGACCCACTGGAGTTTGGGATTTCTGGAGAAAGGTTCAGTTTAGAGCTTTCCCATTGGCAGTTGTGTTAAAACTGTTTAAATTCACCTGTACATAAGCCTTGCATTTGCCCGTTGCTGCTCACTGTGCAACGGGGTATAGCAGTGCCCTGTAATAGATGCAAATGCTTGGGAACATTATTTTTTTCCCTAGACACCTTCCAAGAGAACCCCCCCCCCCCAAGCTTCTCTGCTGAGCAATGGGCAACTCAGTTGCCCACTTGCATTCTAAGCAGCGTTCTCTCACTTATCCACAATCTACTATACACCCTACTGCCTTTGCTACTCCAGGTCAAACAAGCCCACTAGTTAAGCCAAAGTCCAGCTAGCCCACTTCCGTCCCAAATACCACATTCAGAAAAATCCTGCCACAATGGATGGGCAGTTCCCATCATTTCTCTGCCAGCTTTACTGATATGGGCATCTTGAGGCAATGAAGCAATTGCTTCAGGTACAATGCCAACCATTTACTCCTAGCACCCTATATGAGAGATGCAAATACACTGTGGAACTCCAGTCAATTCTCTCACAGAAAAACAAAGTAGACATCTAACAAGTTGTCAGCACACACACACACCAACTCTCACACAAACCTCATTTCTTACACAAAATAAGATCACAATACAAACCCACATACTTGCAGGTACTCATTAAAAGCCTACCAAAAGAACAGAGACCTCCCAAACGCACACCACCCACATTCACCACTAAGCAAAAAATTAACCACTACACATCTGCACATACACATACACACACACACATTCCAACAAGTAAGCCTCTAAGGCAAAACAAATCAAATATCTTGGTCATTAGGATCGTGTTTACACAGCAGCCTACAAACGTATGGAACAAGATAGGACTTTTTACCAGATTTTTAATTCTCCGAATAAATCCACCATTCAACATCTTGCCCACATCAGATATCAGTGTGTCATGAATCTGCCACTAGAAGCCAATCATCTACCTAAGGAATGATCCACAGTTTTGAATATTCAGGTTTATTACAAACTACTGCTACGTATCTGGTAAAGGCAGGCTCTGTACTGAGGGGAGAAATAATAAAGGTCCAGAACTGGAAATATCAATACTTCGTGGAAGTTAACTTTAGTGTGAATTTTTTTTTTTTTTTTTTTTATTCTGATGTGAAGGTGCACATCATGACAGTCCAAATAGCACAAAAGTGTCATCTGCAAAGGAGAGAAAAGTTGGACTGAAGAGTGAACATACAAAGCTTTTATCCTGGAATATACCAATTCAGAATGCAGACATCAGCGAAGGGTTTCATGTCCATGCTCTTCTTGGAAATCAAAGAATAAGGAGCAACAGATAGCTTTGGCTGGCTGGCTCCAAAGGAGAAGCAGTGTCTCCACTCTTAAGCAGCAGTGTGGTGAAAGCACTGGGAAAGCAAGATAACAGGCGTCTCTAACAGGTGTCTGGAAGTAAAATGGCAAGGAACAGCCTGCTTTTATTACCCACCTGACCCATCAGTCAGAGCTCAAGGTGTACCACACCAAGTGGCGAAGACAGATTCTGCTCTTCAACTATCTTGTGGCTAAGAGGTGGCCAGAAACGGAGTCAGGAATAATGGTATCCTTTCCATGCCTGTCTGACCTCAAACAGATCCATGAAGTTTTCCATGCCTACAACCTTGCTGCTGCTGCTTGCTTTCAGATACGTTTTGGCTTGGCAGTTGACACCATTTTGACCCCGCTGGGATCTACTTAACCTACTACTGACTCTTCTAGGTTCTCCAATATGAACATTCTTGTACCTATAAGGCACCCCCCAGCAACTAAAAAATTGTGATCCAAAGAAATCCACCACAGATCCAAACAGCAACAGACCCTGAAACAAGACACTCCTCTAATGGGAAAATATCCTCTCTGAATGAGATAAGCCACAGCCAGGCACACCTACATACATTTTTCCTTGTCTGGTGCTCTCCGATACACATTGAAAAACCTGTAACTGATTACCCATATACTGATTACCCATAAGGCAGCAGAAAGTCAAAGCTGTGCCAGTGGCAGCAGAAAGTCGAAGTTGTGCCCAAGACTTAAAGTGCGTCTGAGCTGAGTATCCAGGAGCGCTTAACAGAAGTAGTCAGCATGTGTCATGTGATGCACAGTCCCGCTTTTGAAAGTGCTGCAGAGCCCAGAATTCTTTACCTGGGATCCTAGATTCCTTTTTAAAGCAGTTACTGAAACAGTGGTATCTGGCTTATGATGTCTTGTCAACAAAGTAAAATCCCTGTGGAAGGATCGAGGGTCCTGCAAGACTTCCTACGGAATAAAACCTACACCATGTGGCTTTGTAATATCTAGAAAATCAACACCAAAAGGTCTTACCCATGAGCTTTACTATGGTGCCCTGTACAGTCATGTTAATACAGTGAGTGGGAGAAAATCAAATGTAGAACCTTCATCTATATACACCACTAAGCAGCATTCCAAATGTGGGGTAGAAGGAAACCTCAGCAATCTCCCTTGTCCACAGTTGTCCACATCACTGTCTGTTCCTCCAGGTGAGATTATCTTTAGTTAAGATACTTTGAGGGTAACTCAAACTTTTGCCACCATGCATCTCTTTGTGTGTGTGTGTGTGTGTGTGTGTGTGTGTGTGTGTGTGTGTGTGTGTGTGTGTGTGGGGGGGGTTGGGGGGGTGTTTCTGATGAAATTTCAAGGGCTGCAAATGTAATCCTCGAAACAGTGAGACTGATAATATATGCACAGTACCGTGCAGTATTCTCTACTTCAGGGTACAACAATCTCAGAATCATCCCCTATTTTGGGGGGGTAGACCAGATTTGCGAGCAGTACGATGCATTTCAACATTTGCTGTAACAAGTTGGTGGTCATAATTTTTCATATACGAGGGTCTCAGAATTATGGATATAGCAGTTTCAGTAACGAGCCAGCTGAAAACTCCGAAACTACCAGCCTCCAAGGCTTAGCATACAGTATCTATAGTCAAGGACTCTTACTCCTTTTTTGACCTCTGCTACTGATGGATGGTGGCAGCAGAAAGACAGATGGGTCAGAAATGGACAACTACAGTTGGCCATATGTCAGACTCGCACAATAGGAGCAGAAAGGCAGGAGAAGGGACTGGGATCCGCCTTGATGCCATATATTCTGAGGGAACTAAGTAATGAAAAAATACCATGGCTGGGGGGTGTGGTGGTGAGAACACACTGGAATTTGACGTGGAAAAGGGGATTAAAATGCATGCTGACTCATCTGGACACAATGACAGTCACTTTCAGGATAAATTTCAGGACTAAGAGTAGACGTAATGTAAAGGGGGGGGGGGGGGGGAAGAGACATCTGCCCAGTGAGAAAAAAAATGGTACCAAAACAGCAAAAACTGCAACAAATGAAACTATACCTGCAGACTGAGGAGCAGTCACAAAGGGAGGCAAGCCAATAAACTATAATCGGTCATTAGAAGCTGTTGCCAAGTGACATTCTACAGTACTCTCTGAACAGACACAGTGTACAGGGAAATCCAGAAGAAGCCAATCTCTGAAAAGCAAGTGTAGACAAATTATGATAAGTCAGAATTAGAGATCTGGGGAAGTAAACCTCACAAGTCCAGGGTAGCTAGCAGAGTACCCCCCACAAGGGATAATATCCCCAAGCAAAAAGGTGCACAACTGGAAGGGGAACAGAGGAGGAGAAAGGGAGGCAAGATCCATAAAAGCAATTTTCCAGGGCATCAAACTACAACCAGATACTGCAAATAAAGGCATAGTTGGTCGTAGCAGATGAGATGTCTTTTGTCTTATACCATGGATATGTCATGGAATTTCTACTGACAACTCATGAACAAAACTTCTGATCAGGAGAAAATTCTGTATATCCCTGCACTTACATTGATTGCCTCATGGTCACACTGAAATAATGGCACATGAGGTAGATTCATACTTTGGGCTGAAACAAATAACGCACAGCATATGCCTTTTAGCAACCAGTATTTACTCACAAGGGCACTTGCAGGTGCACGCCTGTTTTATGAGACTGGTAATACTGTGCAAATTTTATCACACAATCAGAATGAGAGATTTCGCAATATCTTCCTTTCTGCTAAGCACTGAGAAAGTGGGTTTAAAGGGGACACTTACAGCTAGCTGCTACTTGATAAAGGAACTGGCTGATTTCAGATGTTAACAGGGGAATAAGCTAAGCTGGGAGCTAGTCTTAAACTTGAATCCTGTTGCCGGTGTGCCTTAAAGCACACCTGGACATCTAACAAATTAAATATTCTTTCTGCCTATGCCAGTTAATGTCAGCCTTCTCATTTCATAATTATCCAATTTATTCCACATTGGGAAGAGACAAATCACAGAAGGCCATGACCCTTACAGCTATCAAGGTTAACTTACAGCCCCATACCTACCCCTACCCAAACGGTTACAGTGCGAGCTCACAGTGCAATCCAACTGGGAATGTGCCGGCTCGCAGTACAATCCAACTGGGAATGTGCCGGCTCGCAGTACAATCCAACTGGATGTGCCATTGCAAGGAAGACTACTGAAAAATCTGCTTCCCAGAGCTAACCGCAGAAGCTCAGCCCATATTCTGCATACAGTGCAGCCCTACACCAGTAGGTGCTGGCACTGAAGTGCGCCAGACACATCCATCCCCAGAGAATGGGTGATCCAGTACTGGTCTCACATTCTCACCCCAGTTCATCTAGCTCCTGGCTTAACAGTTAATCTTGTGTCACCTGGAATACAAAGAGGGCCTGACCCCCCTGTTCCATGGAGCTATCCAAGACCACAGGTAAATTAGAGAGGAGCTAGGGACATCATGAGGCCTTGTTTAATATGCTGCATAACTAACAGGATCTTGTACCCAGAAGGGCCTACATTTACTTTTCAGGTTTGCCATGGCTTCTAGACATATTGCAAACTTTTTTTTTTTTTTTTTAAGTTAAGAGGCACCCTCAAAGCATCTTTGACTACATGAATAGCTTTTACATCCAAAAGGAAAACAGACAATATGTTATTCATTCATTCACTTACTTATCTACTACCTCTCTGGTGATTTGATCTGTTTCATACAGGTGATCCTTTTTTCAGTCACAAACCTCCACCTCTCAACTAGACTTCTAAGTCAGTTTTAAAAACAGCATAACAGGTCCAGCTGAACTGTCACAGCATAACTAATCCACTTCTCATCCAAAGTTCTCTCCTTCCTCCCCCAATCACATCCATGCCCTTTGCTTTTATACACATCATGCATTCAGTCTCAACATCACTACCTCTGCAGCACACCAGTCTTGTAAGTTACGCTGCTTTCAGTAAGGTATATGCATGGGACTTCTCCATTTACTCTAACCTTTTCTGACAAGATAGACTTCTTCAATCATTTTATGGATCTTTGATATAGGTTATGCAGACATCTGAATGCTCATATGTATATTATTAACAGTATTAAAACTTGTCTAGGATGGTAGCTATATATGTGACTTTAAAAGTGATATTCTTGCATACTGTCATGATAAACACTGTTCTAGAGTTATATCTCAAGATGCAGTTTCATCCCACATTCCAAGACATGCAAGTGGACTGGAAACACTAAACTAGTCACAGATATGAATGAGCATGTGTACGTGTGGTATGGAAGGACATTTGCGTCAGGGCTACCCACCTGGTGGTTGACTCTAGATGATTGTCATACCAACACCATGTGAAAAAATGGGGAGGAGGGGTTGTGTATGGCTGGATCTCAACACAACACTTCAACATGCCATTCACCTCTACTTACACGGATCTCTTCACCTCTACATACACGGATCTCTCGTGTTCATCTTAACAGACTGCGCACACACACTTTACAGCATTCCAACTGTGTATTGGGATTCATTTTTAAGTGCTGATATATATGTACCAAACCAGTCTTCTCTCTTGCATGGTGTCACAGTACCCATTTTTCCTAGTGTTAACCAACTATATAACATTTCAGCATTGTGTGTGTGCGTGTGTGTGTGTTACACAGAACTGTTACATTCAGATTAGGAGACCATACAGACAAACACACAAACACTTGCACCTATATTTCCCACTGTGCAGTGATAAACGATTTTCACCTTAGCTGGCATGTTGTATTCAGCTCCACCTCCACATTATTAGATCTTCCTTGACGTTTTTGCATTAAAATGAAGCACCACTAGCAAACAGCAGCAGAAGCCTTCAGGACAGCTTCAGCAAAAACACAAATTAGAAATAGATCAGCTTGATTTACATTTTAGCAGTCAAGGTATTCCTCCCCAGCATTAAAACAAAATCTTTACCTTTCACAAGATTAGCAGTCTCTGTAGCCTCCTTGCCACTTCAGATGTTAATGCTGTGATTCTGACAACATGTGTAATCCTACTGAATACTTTACTTGCACAACACTGCACTATGTAAGCACGGGGTGGGGGGGGTTATATGATCAGTTATTCACAAATTCATACTACAGATCAGTGTATATGGTTATTGATTCATTCACTTGGTCATTCATTTATTTGTTGCCTGGGAAACTGATTCCTTGGGAGATCATTATTGGCCACTAAGGCAAAGTAGAGAACAGCGCTGCCGAGAGTACGAGTATAGAACATGTTACTACAGCACAAAAGCAACTGCAAATAAAACAGTAATTGGTACCCAAGAACTACATTTTCTAAATCATTCAGGAGCTGCCTGTATGTTTCTCTGAAGGTTGTGGGTTATAAAATTTCTGCTTCACCAATACGCAGTAATATTTTTCTGTCCCTCTCCTTTGTAATGTTTCTAAAAAGGACCTTACAAAGAGTACAGCCTGTCACAGCACACACACAGTGCTGCAATTAGTCACTGTACAAGAATGCATTTACAACCAGCCCCTGAATCCTGTTACTCACCCTCCTCCTTTCGCCTGATTACAATGGGTGAAGCTACTCGCAGGCTACCTACCTTCTTAATAAGGTTTTAAAAAGGGGCATCCTCTGTCAGCAATGATAGTAAGTGCACGTTAACTACACCATCCTGTTTTACCTTCTTGGCAGCCCACTAAATAAACTTTGGCAAACAGTTTTGGACTCACAATCCATTATTTTTTCGCATCATTTCCCAATGAAAACAACAAACCTTAGCCAAACATTTTGGGCATTGCAGTCCACTGTTTCTTGTTCACTTCCCAAAGGAGGACAAGAATGGACAAATCAAAAGCTCCTACATTCAAGACAACAAAGCACTAACCTATGACTTAAGCAAAATTCACTATAGCTTCATTTTCAGGTTCTGAATAACGCCCTCTATCCCCATCTCTTAAACAGCTGTACTACAGGGTCATTTCTAAACATCTAAATCAGTGGTTCTCAAATAGCAAGTATATCCTCCTTGCAGAGGCACAAAGAAGCCTATAAAACGTGTGTAATTTGGACATTAACTATTCTCTACACATTTTATGTAGAATTAGGTTAAATGAAGAATGACAACATTCAAACTTTCAAATTCAACTGCAGTCAACAGTAAATGAATAACAGGCCAAATAATAAATTACCTCAAGTTTTAATGTATGTGTTTATGGTGGGAGTTAGTCTCCTTCAGTACAGAAGAGGTGTGGGATTTGTTTTTCTTCTTAACAGAGAGTCCCAAAGTACTTTTCCATTATCTAAGGGAGGCTTGGGGACTTTTCTGGGGTTTGTGGATGGCTTGTTGTGACACAGTTCAAGAGCCTATGATTTAGATCATGTAAACAGCAGAAATAGTAACTACAGCATTACATTTAGCAAATAACAAACCTCTCCATTCATAGTCAGATCACGTAGTGAGAAACAGAGAAAGTAAAAGTATGTTTTTTCTTTAAGTTACATCTAATGCAGCCACTAAGAACTACCATAATGTTTGCCTCCAAACATAACACAGTAGTTGGCACTGTCTTTCTTGTGCTTCCCACACTGTTCTGACAGGTTAGCATTCTGAAGTTCTCTCACTACCACTTTTACCAAGGAAGTTCTTAAAACCTATAATAGTGTCACCCTTGTATTAGAGCACCATGAACAACTATCCTGAAACTGCCTAAACAGAACTACTTTTAATTTGCTTCAAAACAATTTTCCATCACTGAGATTCAAATGGATGCAAAGTGACACAAGCTGAAAAATGCACTTTGTCATCCAAATATGGTGATTGTGACAGCTGAGGACAAAAAGACAGGTAAGGTTTTCTTTTCTCTTTGAAAAATGCACTCGTTTGTGGTGGTAACAAAGAGGGCGTGAATGATGAAACCTAGTTAAGGCTGCTAAAAATACATGCTTGCTGGTGAGAGCCTGACTCTAACCCCCTACTGTTTTAATTGCAAGCACAGTGTTGAGAGAAGCAAAGCACAGCTCGCAAATTGGAAAGGGGGGAGTGCACAATTATCCAGTCAGTTTCTAGACAGACTTGCAGGGATCATTATTTCACTTATCATCTTTACTGTTATATAACCCTACCTTAACAGAGTTGTTTGCTGTATTTCAGTTGTTAATGCTAATCTTTATATCAGTAAAAGTAAGGTATTAATTTATCCCAGATTCATTTAACAGTGATCTGGGTTGGATCAGCTGAATGCACTACAAAAAAAAAAATGAAGAAAATCATCATGGTAGCAGACTTTGCCAAGATCTGTGCTCCTACCTTTCATTTATTCCAGCAGCTGATTTAATAACTCATGCCAAGGTAGCTAAATATAACACGGCACAGGATACCTGCATTAAAGGCCCCATATACAAACCTACCACCTTTTTTCAAAAATGCACTTACTTCATTTATAGTCATGAGGGATTACAGGACTTGAAAAAAACTCATGGTAGCCTTCCAGTGGACGACATGGTGTATCAAAATTTCATGGCTAAGTGGAAGGAGAGACAAACTTGGAACCATGGAAATCCACAGACGTGCTGTTCTACAGATGAACTTGGCATTCTTCATTTACAAAAGTAAAGGAGCCCTTTTTACGCTTTCCCAACGACAGGATGACATTGAGAACAAACCTTTCTTTCATACAAGTGTCCTTGAGACAAGCTGTTTAACTGATTGTGTTTAATTCCCAAAGCCTGAGAGCAAAGGGGAAATGATTCAGCATTCTGTAAAATAGTACACAGAAAACTAAGGCTTATCCCCTGTAGAATCAGGGATATACAAAAAAAATCAGACCAGCTGTTCATTTTCTTTGCTGCAAAGAAAGAAGGGTTAAAAGTCTCGAACCAGACTTTCAAAATGTCTGGCTTACTGCATTACCTGTGATAAACACAATGACAACCTGGGGACAGTTGGAGCCCACTCTCTGCCAAAGAAGCAGCATCTACTACTGCCTCCCTTAGAGGGTGAGCATAAAAGATATCTTTGAAGCAGTCACATGATTCTCTGTCCATATATTCTGAAAGTAGCACAGCCCACACTGAATGTTATTTCCAGGGCCAGGACAGGGTTTGCCTCGGACATTTTGAGAAGCTTACCACCCACACCCTTCCAATTCTTGGCCAACCACCCTTGAAGGAGGTGAACAGCTTTGGGACTTACCATTTTCTGATAACTGCAACAGCGAACCACCACTTGAAGATCATACAGTACTAGATACAAGAGTGTTGTCACTGCTGCAGTCCTGTTTCATCCCACAGTTCCCTCCCCCTGTGGGGTTATTACTGGCTATCTCCTTCCCCCCCTCCCCAGTTAAAACCTGCCCTTGGCCTTTTGTTCATGGTGCCTCGAAAGACTATTTTACTTCTGCACCATCAGACTGAACAAGAAAGTACTGAAGATGCCATGGACCAAAGGCCACTTTAGGCCGAAATCAACATGTGTCCTCGGGAAGGCAGCATTTCTCTGCTGATTAACTGCAACAGTGAAAACACTTGAACATGTAATATAACAGTTAATTGTACTTTCTGTCCAAACACTTCCTTTCAAAATTCTAACCCTTTCCTTTACAGTGAGTCTTTTTTCGCAGCTTTAATTAAAGTCCCAATAACATTTGATTTGATTTTGTGTGTGTGTGTGTGTGTGTGTGTGTGTGTGTGTGTGTGTGTGTGTGTGTGTGTGTGTGTGCGTTCGCGTGTGAGAGATGAGCTATTTCTGTGAATATTTTATACTGTATGTTGCATACGAGTCCTACTGTAAGATGACAGATCCTATCTGGACCTAAGTTAGTATTTCCATCTTCTGCCCATTAATTTTTGATTTCTCTTAAATTTTTCACACCATGCCAGGAAAGTTTTAAAAACCTAGTAGCTCCAAACACTTAAACTACCTTGAGTGTCTTACGTCTTCTTGTGCTGCCATGCGTCTACACCCAGACACATTTAATAAGGTGTAATGCCATTTTTTTTCTTCTTACCTTTTGACCACAGCACGTGGTGCTTACAGTGTTGAAAAGCATTTTACATCCTATCTGTTAATCTTTGTAGCCTCCAACGTTTGGTGGTGGGGAACTTTGTTAACCTGTATCTTTTATTTTCCCTGAAGTCTTGCCACAGAGTATAATTGGTGAGTTTTGTCATCAGGGCTACTGACATTAGGAAAGTATGGGGTTGCAACCATAGATTTTAACAGATGCGTCACTGTACAGACACTGACACATCCAATAAATTCTATGGATACATGCCACAGTATCCCTGTGATAATGTCACAAAGAGAATGCAGTAAATTTATTTGGGCTGGGATTTAATAAAACATTTCCAAAGCTCTTCATTAAAATATGGCTCAAGTAGGGAATGCACTGCTACATGTACCTTATGCTACAGAACAGGTATGAACACCTGTCAGTGTTTTATGGGTATGAGCAGTGGAAATACCCCATAAAATTAACAGGTGCCCAGATAAAATATCCATTCTAAAGGTCCCACCCAAACATGAAAGGGAGTATATGGTAGACTATATCCAGAAGGTTTTTCATGTCATTTGATTTAGTTTTTCATAGGTCTCCTAGCATATAAGTTTTATTTACAAGTAGAAAAGTGTACACGGAGGTATGCCACTGACATAAAAGTCTGATGTTTTTTTTCACATCAGTAGAACATTCTTAATGGCTCGATAAAGAGACAAAGGGAAGTCTGGGAGCAGTTGCTTCACTTCTGCATGATAAAAACTGCACAAAATTATTGTTGCTTCACTTCTGCATGATAAAAACTGCACAAAATTATTAACTTTCTTTCTTTATTCATACTGCATAATTTGACAGACTAAAAGAATGCTTCCCAAGAAAAGATGTTCAGGTAGGATGATTTTCTGTGTGCATTTGCTACAGCATTAAATCAAATGCAGTTTTAGAAACTTAAGTATTATGTTTCATACCACAGATGAGACTCTCGCCTGGTATTTGTACAGGACAGCAGTTTCTATATTTGCCTAGCTCGGTTTCTCTAGACAAAGGATAACTTGAGCTTTCTTTCAGGCCACAAGTTTTGTAGTAGTATTTAAGTTCACGTAACAAGAAACATTAAACAACAGTTTAAATATTTTAAGGCAGCCCTTTGGAATGCACTGTACAGTAAGCTAATGACAGACTTTAAGGTCAACAGGTCAGAGTGAGCTGCAGTTACATTACCAGTGTGTACAAGACTGTTGCATAATGGATTACCCCGTAAATAATTGGTTAGGTAATTTAACTCATTAAAGCAGTAGCACATAACAGTGATGACCGTTGTGCTTTGTCTTTTATGTTTAAACTACAATGTAGTATCTTTCTTTTTGCCTTTACCACTTTCAACAGGTTAGATGGTTATTAACTGGTATCCTTTTCAGGTACTGCCTGTTTAATATAGCCTGATACTTAAAAGTAGAGAATAGCTGCAGTGGTGGTGCTGCGACAGTGTTGTCGCCTCACAGTAAGACGTTGTCCTGTTCGATTCTCAGTTAGAGCGTCTTCTGTGTGGAGTCATGCATGAAAGGGCGTACCCTCGTTGAAGGTTGTGCGTCAGGGCCGGCAACTCTGCACATAAAAATCTACTGCCAATCATTAGCGAACCGGAGTTCCACTGTGGTGACCCCTAACCGGGAAAAGCTGAAAGACACAACAACTTAAAAGTAGAGAATAGTGCTACTAACGCATGACAAGCAGTCTTGACGAAGGGGTCATAAAACCTTTGTCTCGTAGTTTGTTCACTGCATTGTGAAGAAATGGATGTAAAAATTCATGGCTAATTGGAAAGCAAGCTTGTCTGTGACGCATTGAAATGACTATTCTAATAATGCAGCTTTCAAAATGTGGCAAAATGCATGTTCAGCATTACCACATGAGAATTTGGAGCAAAGGCATAATTTGAGAGGGAATTCAACATCCTCCTGTTTCACATTGCTCCATGCATCCAGTCTTCCATGGTCCCTTTGTTGCATTAACAGTTGGTGACTCCAGCTGCTGCGTTTCCTGCGTCTGTGGTTTTGACTTTTTTCAAGTATGGGCTACATCACGTAGTCAGTTGTAGGCACTGTGATGACAGGCTGGAATGCCATGAAAAGTTTTGTACTCTGCTGAGTGTCAATGCCCTTGGCTAGTGTGCTGAACAGTGGACTGGAATGTTGCAGCATTAAAAGCTTGTCATGGTCCCACTCAATCACACTTCTTGATGCCTTTCATAGTCACTACTGATTTAACCACCTGTGCAGTAGAAATAGCGAATGTGCTCCAACTCTCCAGGGTCTACTGTCGAACTGTTCCTAAAAATACGGCTGCTCATTTCCTTCTGTAGTAACCCACCCATTCTGTGTCACTGGGTGCACAACTATCCACATTTACTGATTGATTTGTTCATTTATTTATCATTTTTTTTATCTGATTGGGGGGGGGGGGGGGGGCAATTCAAACTCCCTTTCAGTTGAGTGGGCTACTCTAAAAATCACTTTGTCACAACACATGCTGGAGGCAGTATTACAATATTTTTACACATGATTAAAAAATTTCAGTCATGATTAACATATAGGATTATGAACGGGTTGCTGATCATAACCTGCTTATGTATTCGAGACACAGATGCCAAGACATTTGCTCTAGAGGTGAATTTTGCCATCTATATCAAGAACACATAACTGAAGGTTATGATCGAAGACCTGATCATAATTCTTTGTAGTGATGGAGCTTAATCTGTTTCATGTACTATTAGCTATAGCAAACAAAAGAAGAAGAAAATTAAAGGCACACTAAGCGTTTTGCTGGCTTTCAAAGCTGTAAATACTTGGCGAGTGCTCTCAGAAAGGCAGTGTATCACACTCCCTCTACACAGTCCAGATTTTTGCCTCCTTTGTTTGGTCTGTTTCTCACAAAATCTGTGGTTCTCATACAAATCACAGAGGATAGTGACATACATTTGAGTTGGAGTTCATATCCTTCAGAGAAAATGCAGGTGAACACCATATCCTGTTATTGTATCCACTTTCTAAGTTTGTAAGAGGAAGAGACTCCTCATCAGTACAGACAGCAGGCCGCTTTCGTTTGCTAGTCAGTACTGGCAGATTTTACAGTGTAATGCTAGTACCGACCTTATCAACTTAAGCAGGGGATGCTTAACTTTTGTTAAGGTCAGGTCTCATGCCACTGTAGTGCTTAACTGATTTGTCTTTTTCCAAATATTTGAGCGTAATCCCCATGCTTCACACACTACAAAGAGAAATGCAAGTGGTTTTGTATACAGTACAGTAATAGAAGTTTAAAAGCACTTAAGACATAGTTTACATAATTTGGTTAGGTGGAATACTGTGCAATAAGTATGTAACAATTTGTATCCATTTACACCCCACAGTAAAGCGTAAGAAGTCTGTAAATTGAATAGTGTGACATTGCTAAGCTCCTGACAGCTTTTGCTGAAAAGAAACAGGAAAAAACAAGTAATGGAACTGAAGAAAGGACAGAGTATCAATTTATAACACTTAAAATGGTGGAGTTTTTTGCAGTCCACAGGTAGGTTTATGGTGTTGGGATATTGATACTTAGATGACTACGACTGCAATCCAGAACTAGGGCAACCACCTGACCACTCACAGCCACGTCACTAGTGCAAATGTTCCTTGACTTTGTTACCTCAAATGCCCTGGAACAAACTGCTTAAACCCCAACAAGAGGAACAAACATACTAGATCTGGGTCTCACTAACATGATAAACAGTTGCACAATCACAACTGTCAGACCATCATTAGTCAAATCTGACGGGTCTATATTATATTTTCGAAAGTTTCAAACATCGGACACCATATGAGCAAGGTTTGAAATTTCAAAAATATAATAAAACATAAAAATAAAAAACTATACTTACCTAAACGCTGTAGGCAGTGGGACAAGCCTCCCCTGCACCCCCCACTTAAATATTCCTACTCCGAGATCGCAATGCATTGAAGTAAAGGGAAAATATTACCTACGGTGATTTCCATGTTACGCGTGCGACGTTTCGACCAATTGGGTTCACTCAATACGTGTTCGCTGTTTACAATTTTTGATCACGCGATAGGAACCCAAATCTGACCACAAATCAGTTGCCTTCAAACTGTCACTAACAACAGAACTTTCAAAGGGTGAAGTGACACTCAAAAACTTCAACAAAACAAACTATACCATCCTAGGAAAAGGTATAAATGCCTTTCAAGCCCCACCCAAGACTGGAAGTGGCAACTACACCAAAGCTTACAATAAAGCCCTGTACAATCAGTTGTATAAGTGTATAGATTTGGCTGTTCCACAGAGAAAGCCAGAGCCTCAAGTAAAAACAAGCCTCCCTGGTGGACATCCAGCATCAACAAACTTTACAACAAATACAAAAAGTTGCTAAGAAAACAAAGGCGAGACCCCAAAAATGGAAAAGCATCCTCCTCAGCCTCACCAGGCAAATAAGACAACATGCCAAATCATCTCAGGGTAACTTTCAGAAAAATTTAGCAATCACAGCCAAGGATAACCATAAGGACTTTTACAGCTACATATGTTACCTAAAAAGTAGGACCTAAGCATGTCCCAAACTAGTGACTAACAGTATCACACACACACTGATCTCACAGTGATAGCAAACCTGCTAGTGGGCAGATTTGGCGAAAATTTCACTCCCTTTTATCACAACCCCCCCCCCCCCCCCCCATATCTGAAAAGCAGGTCATTGAAGCCTTGTCCAGGGCAAAAAAACACAGTCTCTATGGGACTAGACGGCATCCCAGGCTGTCTTCTAAACAAGCTAAAACATGAACTAGCATCACCATTAAGTACCTTATTCAATCACAGCCTAACCACAGACTTTGTTCCTGCAGAATGGAGAACCTCAACAGTTATTCCCCCTCCATAAAGGTAGCTTAGCAACAGACCCGGGGAATTATAGACCCCAAGTCTGAACAACCTCATCTGTAAAACCATGGAATGTACCATCATGGACTTCATAAATAAAGACACAGGCAACCTCCAAACTCTGGATCTGAACCAATTCAGCTTCAAGTGTAGATCCTGCCTGTTAACCTGGAGGATTTCTTTGAAAATGTGACCAGGGCCATTGACGAGGGCAAATCTGTGCACACAGCATACCTCGACTTGGCAAAGGCCTTTGACACAATCCCACACTCAGGAATTACCAATAATTTAGCAAACTAAATGTAAACCCCTTTGTTGTAAGATCAGTTAGGTTGCCAACTGGCTCACAGTCCAGTCACACACTACCAAAGTGGATGACTCCACATCAACCAGCAGACCTGTCACCAGCGTGGTGCCACAAGGGTCAGTGCTGGGTCCCCTACTGTTTGGTATATACTTCTCAGAAGTTCAGGCCAAAACTAAGGAACTGTGGCTGACCAAGTTTGCAGAATACTGAAAACTGGCTGCAATTACTGAATCCCCAAATGATGTCAGTAAACTTCAGGAGGGCTTGCGCAGACCAACGACTGGTGTCTTAGTCATGGTCTCAAATGGAATGCAAAGAAATACATCATCATTCCCTTTGGTAAAAATAATGTCCCTTCACACTACCAAATTAACAATACCCTATGTACCTACAAAGTGGTAAGAGATCTGGGATCACAAGCAGACTGCAACCTTAACTTTGACAACCATGTGTCTACTGTAGTAAGGAAGGCTTTCAGAGTAGCACATTTGATTAGCCAGGCATCGCCTCTAGAGCAAAGGAGGTTATAATCCCTCTGTACTCATCACTAATCGGGGTCATACTGGAGTAGAACATCCCTTTCATCTTGGACCATACAAAGCACCTGCAGCAAGTGGGGAGACCTCAGAGGTTTCTAACCAAGAAGATCAAGGGACTCCAGCACATGCCTTACACAGACCAACTAAAGTCCTTGTCACTATACAGAGTATAGTATAGACTTCTTAGAGGAGACTTATGCCTGGCTTACAGAGAAATCTCAGACCCAAACAATGTATTTGCCGCACATCTGTAATCAAATTGGACTAGAGATATCCGTTCATTCCAGGGAACAAATATGGTCTGCGACTTAAATAGGATGTGATGGAGGGACAGATTCGTCTCCAAGTGAGTGCTACGTCTTTGGAATAGGCTGCCATTTCATGTGAAAAAGAGCACCTCTAGGACACTGTTCAAAAGGAACTTGGATGAGTAGCTGGGGCATGGGCACCATAAATTCTTACTGGGGATAGCGCCACAACCCTCCTGGACATGGGAAGTTATTACTAAATACAATCCTGGGTACTGACTAGAGTACCTAGGGTATTACATTAAGATGAAATGGCTAGGCTTGAAATGACCACCGGATTGATAGCCTAGTAACTTCCTATGATCCTAAGGTCTAAAATGGGAACATGGGAAAGGTCAGGCTCAGTGGTACAGTAGTCTTTCCATGGACAACATGTTTCTGTTAATTTGATTTAGCAGGTCTGTCTTAGCTATTCATAATTCATAGTTACACAGTCAATGTCCACAATCATGCAATCAATGCCGTCACAATTTTCTGCCTTGTATTATAATTCATGCAACACAAAATGTTTTACAGACAAAAAAATTGACAGAATAACGAATACTTACAGTACAGTCGTACTAAACAGTAAGTGATGCTCAGACAACTTAAAAGTACATCTGTCCTACTGAAACTAGTAGAGCACGATCCGCCACCAGAAGTAGGGAAAAGAACGGCCAATATGGCAGAAGATGCTCTTCATGCGGTTGTTTCAGAAAGTACTGAACAGTGCCGCAGTCATTTGTAGGCCACAAGACAAGTACTAAACTTCCTCTTTCTTTCATCAGCGAGTGTCTGACCTTGTTTTCCTTGGCTTGTTGTGCAAAATGTGATGTCTTTTCTTAGACAAATTAAACAAATCATTTGTCTCTATCCCCAGGTGTGCACACCATTAAATCCATCTTAAAAGTAAAAATTTGACACCTTCCTGCAAAGGCAGCAGAACAACGAGAATATGAACAGACACCTCTGATCATCTTTGATTGAAAGAGCAAGAGTTCCAACTAGAGCTATGGTCTACTTTCTCTTCCAGAAATGCGTTGACTGTAGCATTTATTCACGTATTTACATCACCCCTGATGCTTTTTTTGTGCAGTAAACAGATATTTTCATACAACAGTGTGTCAGTCTCTATGACAAACAAAAATGCATGAATGAAACTGCTTCCCTATAATAATCCGCTAGATGTTCACAATGTAACAGACACATTTCTACAGTAATATTTTACAGGTTACAGTATACGGCTTTGAGTGACAAAGATGCTTATTAGTGATGCCACCTGACTCAAGAACCAGACAGTTTATTTGATGCTGTAAACCTCAAATCTACAGACATAATATTCATCCTTTTTGATACTTGACAAATGTTTGTCAGATTAATATTTACTAAATTTATTGCGTTTCTGTTAATGTATTTTTTTTCTGTTTTTAGCAGCTTGGAGTTGTCTGAAAGCTGCTGAACAGGAGCCAAGAAGAGGTCCTGTGTGAACCCCATTCAGCATGACAAGTAAGATGATGCTTGCTTTAAATTACATTAGTAGTAAATGCTGTTACAGCCCTTGTAAAAGCAAACGTACTAGCTAATGTTAGCTTTAATTACATGTGTATTTATTTTAATGCGTGTAGGTTTCATCAAATAAAAGCAAACAATTAGCAAAGGTACTCTGTTTCTTTCCTAGGAAACAGTTACCGATCTTTTGCTATGGAGTGGACACATTACTATTTACCTACGCTGCATTATGCTTGACCATTGCTCAAAACCTGCCAATTTTTTTTCTGCTTTTTTCCACTGTATTAGACAGTGGTGCACACTTTTCCTTTCAAACACCACCAAACAGTGTCTGTTGCAAAGGCATTACAGAGGAGTTATCCTAATGTGGGTATACCATGGTAATTATTTCCTGTCCTTCACAGTGTGCAACCATTCTATCCTTTGTTAATCAACTAATCAATCCGCTGTACAGCCGGCCACCTCAAAACAAAGTTATTTGCAAACAAACTTCACTTTCTAATGCAAACTGTGTGAGGTGCCTTGCCTAAAGCCCATGTATACTTAACCTACAGTATTAATGACTTACTAAAATTCATTATAATTGTTTGAGGACTTCCTTTATGAATCTGACTTCTCAATCATACTTCTTTTCAGGTACAAACCTTCCCCTCAAACATTTCAATAATTTTCAATGCAGCTAAGTTTGAAATACAGGTTTTCTGGGTTCTTCACTCTCTCTCTGGTTTTATGAATGAAACAACTTTTACTGCCCTCCACATGTTGGGATTTCCTCCTCTTCTTGTGACCAACCAGAAATGTCATACACTGTACTGTTACTAGCTCACACTTTCTATATTTTGAGGTTAGCACCATCAGATTCCACTGTCTGCTTTACAAATGCCTCTCAACACAAACCAAAATATTTACAAAGCATACACACACACTCCCTTGTGAGTGAAATCAGTTATTTTTAATATGGAGGCCTGTGTGTGTTTGTTTATATCTATGTGGGTCTACTTCAGTAGACAGACTTCTCACTTGCTCGACACTTACTTCGCCGAGACGAAACAACCGACATCCGGAAGGCCGACTTTTCACATGAGGTAAGTAACCGCTTGGCCATCCTGTTGAACTTTGCCCCTTACCCCCCACAGTTGTGCGATCACGGAGTTGGTATATTTAGTTGGGGGGGGTGTGGTGGGACAAGCACCCCACATTGGTGGGTTTAGTTTTGTTTAGTTTAATTTTTTTTTATTCGTGATGGCCAAGTGGTTACTTACCTCGCATGAAAAGTCGGTCTTCCGGATGTCAGTCTTCTGATGTTGTCGGTCCTTTCGTCTTGGCCAAGTGGTAGTCGGATAAGTGATATTCTACTGAAGCAGACCCATATACACACACACACACACACACACACACGATATGAAAAGTTTACATACTGTTAAAATGCCAGGTTTTCGTGATACAAAAAAATGAGACCACAATAAATCATTTCAAAACTTTTCCCACCTTTAATGTGACCTACAACCTATACAATTCAATAACAAACAAATCTGTTAGGGGAAAAAATAGAAACAATAAAAAATGTACAATACGCTGGTTGCATAAGTGTGCACACCCTTAAACTAATACTTTGTTGAAGTACCTTTTGATTTAATTACAGCATTCAGTCTTCTTGGGTAGGAGTCTATCAGCATGGCACAACTTGACTTGGCAATATTTGCCCACTCTTCCTTGTAAAAGCGCTCAAAATCTGTCAGATTGTGAGGGCATCTCTTGTGCACAGTCCTCTTCAGGTCATCCCACAGATTTGCTATAAGATTTAGGTTGGGGCTCCAGCTGGGCCTTTCCAAAACTTAAATTTTCTTCTAGTGAAGCCATTCTTTTGTTGATCTGAATGTATGCTTGGGGTCATTGTGTTGAAAAGTGAAATTCCTCTTCATCTTTCTAGCAGATGCCTGAAGGTTTTGGGCAAAAAGTGACTGGTATTTGGAAAGCACAATTGTGTACACTTACCATAAATGTAGATGTTCAAGCGTATTCACTGTTGCAGTCATCACACTTGGGTTATCTGCCTGCAGGTAACCCTCAGTCGACCCGAATACCAGAGACAGTATTTCTGCGTTGGATGCTGTCACTCCAGGACTGATGTCAGGTCGTCAGGGGTATAAAAATAGGCAGCCGACACAGTTACATCAGTTTTTCTTGCCCCAAATGTCAGGAGCCCCCCAACAGGGAGCTAAGTTATGGTGGGGGGAAAACACCACCAGTAAAAAGTAAATACCAATACTCCTGAAAAGGCATAGAGAGTTTAGGGAGAGAAAGAGAAAACCAGGGGGCTGGAGGGAGGGAAACCAGGACTGCAACAGTGAATACACTCGAACATCTACCTTTATGGTAAGTGTACACAAAGTACAGTTGTGTACACTTACCATAAATGTAGATGTTGGAGTGCACTCACTGTTGCAGTCATCACATCTGGGTTATCTGCCTGCAGGTAGCCCTCAGCCGGCCTGAATACCAGAGTCTTCAGATTTCTGCATCAGATGCTGTTGCTTCTTCCATGATGTCAGGTCATCAGGGGTATAAAACATGCAGCCGACGCCATTACATCAGTCTTTCTTGCCGTGCGGTGCCCGAAGCAGAAGCAGTTCGCAAGTGCCGGTCAGCAGACTCCTGAAATTTTCGTTTTCAAGTTTCAGACCTGAAGTCTTCAAAAAGATAAGTACCCCATTGGGGATCCTTTTTTCTTGCTCTAAACCATGTCAGAAAAAAATTAACAATTGTCTTGCCTGTGGAAAGCAAATACCTCATAGAGATTTTCATTCTTACTGAACCACCTGTTTAGGCCCAGACCACGACGTCCCTCGCTGTTGGTTTTGTGCCTTGTTCAACGCCCGAACTGTTCGTCGACGGGCTATTTTTGTAGCTAAATACTTTCATTCTCGATCTCTGTACTCCAAAATGGCTTTCTTAAGCCATCCGACTACCGATCTTCCAAAAAAATGCAAGGATAAAGACAGAGACAGACCGCTTAGGTCTAAAACTGCCAACAACGCTACCTTTAAGCTAGTCGCCAGTTCGCTGGTGCTCAGTGAGGTGCTTTCGCAGCCACCGATACCCGCTACTACTGATTCGCAGGCCTCTACTAAGACCCATTCGGAGTCCGGTATGCCGTGAGATGCTTCTTCCACTATGGAACCTGCGGATGTCTCTACCTTGGATGGGTCCTGAGCCACTGTGCAGGCACTGGCTTCTGAGGGTGTATTCAGGCCTACTGATTTTCATATTAAACCGACGACTTCATTTCAAGCTAAGAATTCCGAATTCCTCAGGCCTAAAGCTCGCACTAAGCCTAGAAAACAGACGACCAAAGCGCATTCTCAGGCCCATATGCCTCAAAAACAAATGATTAGAATGGCTGAAGACCTTATTACCTTAATTAGGGGAAGCCAACCTTCCCCTCTAAGAGACCTAGAACTGATTTTCTTTCCGATTCTTCTGAGGAGGAATCTGATATCTCTACTCCTTCCGACTACCAGGATTTACCCTTATCTACTTATGAGGATTCTGATGCAGAGGATTCCATTCCCTCTGCCTCCCCTCCAGAAGATTTTTCTTTTGGTGAAATCTTGCATACCCTTAGGGAGCATTTCCGCTGGGAAAGCCAGGACTTTTCACAGTCCGAAAAGAGACTTGGGGAATTTTTAAACCTGCCTCAGCACAGGCCTCTAGCTATCCCTCCTGTTCTGGAGATTGTGGATGACGTTTGCTTGGAATCCAGCCTAACCCCAGACACTTTGCCTCCTGCTCCCAGGAAACCTGAAAGGTACTACAGAGTACCTGACTCTCACAAATTCCTGTTCTAGAATCCTACTGCGGATCCAGAGACCATTTCCCAAGGACCAAAAGGCATTAAGGCTACAACTGCCAAAAATCCTACCCATTTTGATAGGGATACTAGAGCTTTAGACAGATGGTATATACTTTTGCTACTTTGGCCATTAGGTCTTTAAATTGCCAGTCTAATATGTTAAAATATCAGCAGCATATTATGGGGTTAAACAGAAAATTATGTTGATTCCGGACTGTGCTGAACCCAAAGATTTACAAGAGTTAATGCATTCTGCTGACCAAGTAGGTAAACATACTTTGCAATGTGGTTTTGATGCTTTAGAAGCATCTTGCAGGGCTGTTTTTACTGAGTCTGTACTTAGAAGGCATGCTTGGCTTAAGGAACAAAACTTGCCAGATCATGTTAAAGCTAAATTACTGGATGCACCCTTAAACCAAGAGCACCATTTTGGCCACAAAGCAGAAGTCCTCAAAAGGATGGAGGAAAATGCTAAATCTATGCAAACTGTTAAAAATGTCTTACAAGTACAGCCACCTAGATTCAGTAGACATTGGCCTTCAAAGAACTGGTCCTTTCCAGTCCCTTCCAGGCCTTCTCAGTCCAAACCCAGGAGCAGCAGACCACCAAAACGTCAGTCTTAGGCTATGCACAGATCTAAGCAGTGGGGGACCCCACTTCAAAAGCAGGGAGTAGTAAGCCACCCCCTATGGAAAAATGGCACAATGGGTTATCCTCAACTCTTCTAAGCCTTGCTCAACTACTTGTTCCCTTAGGAGGAAAGCTCGCCCTGCATGCAAAAAACTGGGAACTCATTACCCAGGACAAATGGGTTTTAAACATAATTTCCCTAGGATACAGACTTCACTTCCACTCACTCTCTACTCCAAGTGGATGGCCAGACCTCCCCACAAACCAATGGGCGGAGGCCCAAAAACAAGTACTCTCTCTCCTCAGTGTCAGGGCTATTTCACCTGTCCCAGCAGAACAAAGGGGATAAGGTTTTTATTCAAGACTGTTCCTGGTTCCCAGAAAAGATAACTCCTGGCATCCTATCCTGGACCTTTCCATTCTCAACACCCTTCTGGTGGCTCCAAAATTCAAAATGCTAACTCTTCAACAGCTTCTTCTTTTGCTAGCCAAGGATGCCTGGCTGGCAACTCTAGACTTAAAAGAAGCTTACCTGCACATCCCAATAAGGGAATCCTGCAGAAAATACTTACGCTTCAGGGCAGGCTCCATGCACTATCAGTTCTCTGCACTTCCCTTTGGCTTATCTACTGCACCCAGGGTATTCACAAAGTGCCTAGCTCCAGCCATTGCATTTTGCAGGCAGAGAAATATTCAGATTTACCCATACTTGGACGATTGCCTGATTCAGGCAGAGAGTCATGACTTGCTATTACAACACCTGGCATTTGTAAAGAGACTTCTAACTTCTCTGGGGTACACCATCAACGAGAAGAAATCACACCTATTACCCTGCCGACAGACTGTATTCCTGGGAGCAAGCTTGAACACAACTTCCCAGATGGCATTCCTCACTCCAGAGAAACAAGTTCATTTGACAACCTACTTCACACTACTGGCCACAAAAACCCAGCTATCTGCAAGGAAAATCCTGCAAGCCTGGGGATTCATGGCCTCTTGCATTCTGTTAATTCCATATGCAAGACTGCATATGAGGAAACTTCAATGGTATCTAAAAAGTCTATGGTGTCAACATTCTCAGGACCTGAAAACAATGATTCCTATCATTCCTTGTCCTAAGGGCAGTGTTCCTTTGGTGGGCAGAGGCCTGCTACCACAACAAGGAACTCCCTTTCACTCTACCTCCTGCTGCCCAAACCCTAACAGACACATCACACTACGCATGGGGGGGGGGGGGGGCTCACATGGCAGGGCAGTGCATTCAGGGTAAATGGAACCCAAAACAGATGCACCTGCATATCAATCAAAACTAAATGTTAGCTGTACAGAATGCTCTGACAGCCTTCAAAGACCTTATTCTTCTGGGATAACTATTGCTAAAGACAGACAACACCACAGTTATGTGGTACATAAACAAGCAGGGGGGGGGGCATTCCTACCCACTCTGCATACTAGCCATGGCTCTGTGGAACACAGCCTTGAGCTACCAAGTGAACCTACAAGCTCAATGCATGCCAGGCAAATTAAATTCACTGGCAGACGACTTAAGCAGACATCTCATGGACCCACACGAATGGAAACTGGAACCCAAAATATTCAAGCTCTTGAGGAGCAAATGGTGGACACCAGAGGTAGACCCGTTTGCCTCCCCTCAGAACTACCAATTGAACAATTCCTGCACCAGAACACCCCACAATCAAGCTTAGAAAGTGGATGCCCTGTTCTTTTCCTGTTAAAGCCTCTGTTTGTCTTTCCCCCTCTGTCTCTCCTCTTGAAGGTTCTACTAAAGATCAAACAGGACAAGCCAAGGACAATACTGATTGCACCAGACTGGCCACTCCGGCACTGTTACCCCCTTTTGCACAGTCTGACAGTGATACAACCTTGGCACCTGCCTTGGACCCCTTCCCTGCTGTCCCAGTAGGTGGACCAGATTCTGCACCCTCAGCTTCAAACCCTCAACCTTGCAGCTTGGCCAATTCCCTGAGCTCACCCCCAGCAACCCTCAGTAACCAGGTGCTGGATGTCATTCTTGAGGCAAGGAGGCCTAGCACTATAGAAAATCCTATTCAGAAAAGTGGAAAAGATACTGGTCCTGGAGCCAGGCTCAGGAGTATTTAGCAGAAATGCTCCACAAGGGCCTATCCTTCTCTTCAATTAAGATTCATCTCTGCCATATCAGCACATTATAATTCTGAGCCACCCTTATTCTCTCATCCCCTGCTAAAACAATTCCTTAGAGGGGCCAAAAATTTAAGACACCCCCCCCCCCCAGTAGAGCTCCCACTCCAGCCTGGGACCTTAACTTTGTATTGGAAAAACTCACTCTTCCCCTCTTTGAACCAGCTGCTACAGCAGAGTTGAAATTCCTTTCTTGGAAAACAGCTTTACTTCTAGCCATCACTTCAGCAATAAAAATTTGCAAGAGTCAGGTACTCTGTAGTACCCTTCAGGTTTCCTGGGAGCAGGAGGCAAAGTGCCTGGGGTTAGGCTGGATTCCAAGCAAACGTCATCTACAATCTCCAGAACAGGAGGGATAGCTAGAGGCCTGTGCTGAGGCAGGTTTAAAAATTCCCTAAGTCTCTTTTTGGACTGGGAAAAGTCCTGGCTTTCCCAGCGGAAATGCTCCCTAAGGGTATGCAAGATTTCACCAAAAGAAAAATCTTCTGGAGGGGAGGCAGAGGGAATGGAATCCTCTGCATCAGAATCCTCATAAGTAGATAAGAGTAAATCCTGGTAGTCAGAAGGAGTAGAGATATCAGATTCCTCCTCGGAAGAATCAGAAAGAAAATCAGTTCTAGGTCTCTTAGAGGGGAAGGCTGGCTTCCCCTAATTAAGGTAATAAGGTCTTCAGCCATTCTAATCATTTGTTTTTGAGGCATATGGGCCTGAGAATGCGCTTTGGTCGCTGGTTTTCTAGGCTTAGTGCGAGCTTTAGGCCTGAGGAATTCGGAATTCTTAGCTTGAAATGAAGTTGTCGGTTTAATATGAAAATCGGTAGGCCTGAATACACCCTCAGAAGCCGGTGCCTGCACAGTGGCTCAGGACCCATCCGAGGTAGAGACATCCGCAGGTTCCATAGTCGAAGAAGCATCTCACGGCATACCGGACTTCGAATGCGTCTTAGTAGAGGCCTGCGAATCAGTAGTAGCAGGTATCAGGGGCTGCGAAAGCGCCTCACTGAGCACCAGGGGACTGGCGACTAGCTTAAAGGTAGCGTCGTTGGCAGTTTTAGACCCAAGTGGTCTGTCTCTGTCTTTATCCTTGCATTTTTTGGAAGATCGGTAGTCGGATGGCTTAAGAAAGCCATTTTGGAGTACAGAGATCGAGAATGAAAGTATTTAGCTACAAAAATAGCCCGACGACGAACAGTTCAGGCGTTGAACAAGGCACAAAACCAACAGCGAGGGACGTCGTGGTCTGGGCCTAAACAGGTGGTTCAGTAAGAATGAAAATCTCTAAGGTATTTGCTTTCCACAGGCAAGACAATTATTAATTTTTTCTGACATGGTTTAGAGCAAGAAAAAAGGATCCCCAATGGGGTACTTATCTTTTTGAAGACTTCAGGTCTGAAACTTGAAAACGAAAATTTCAGGAGTCGGACGACTGGCACTTGCAAACTGCTTCTACTTCGGGCACCGCACAGCAAGAAAGACTGATGTAATGGCATCAGCTGCATGTTTTATACCCCTGATGACCTGACATCATGGAAGAAGCACCAGCATCTGATGCAGAAATCTGAAGACTCTGGTATTCAGGCAGGCTGAGAGCTACCTGCAGGCAGATATAACCCAACTGTGATGACTGCAACAGTGAAACACGAAGAACATCTGTACAATGTTCTTCGGGTTTCACTGTTGCAGTCATCACACTTGGGTAGAATCCCAAAGCTGAAGAAGGGTGGAGGCAGTCAAGAAGAGTTAGGGCTAGCTAGTATGCCTTGCAGGACTGCTGTTGCAAAACGTGCCCTGGATTTCGAAAAGATAGCCAGGTGGTAATGCTTGGTGAAGGTGTGTACAGAACTCCAGGTAGCAGCTTCCAGGATGTCCCTGGTAGGGGCTGCCCTGAGGAATGCTGTAGAGGCAGAAGTTGCCCTAGTGGAATGTGTTCTGACTCCCTGAGGGGTTGGTTTCCCATGGTGCTTCTAGCAAAAATGGATGCAATGTGCTATCCATTTGGAAACTTTGCTTTGAAATGGCATTACCCTCTGCCCCTGTTGCAAAGCTGACTTGTAACTGGTCAGATTTTCTGAAGGGCTTAGTCCTGCCAAGGTAGAATCGGAGATGTCTGTGCACATCCAAGGAGTGCAGGATCCTTTCCCCTTTATTTTGAGGATTAGGGAAGAAGGTTGGCAAATGGATAGATTGGTGGAGAGCCACACTGAACACCACTTTAGGCATAAAGGAAGGGTTAGTCCAGAGGGAGACCCTGTCAGCATGGAAAATAATGAAGGGTTCTGCAGCCATAAGTGCTTGTAGCTCAGACACTCCTCTAGCTGAAGTGATGGCCAGAAGCAAGGCTGTTTTTCCAAGAGAGGAATTTTAACTCTGCTGACACTGCAGGTTCAAAGGGGGTTAGCGTGAGCTTTTCCAGTACAAAGTTAAGATCCCAAGCAGGGGTGGGTGCTCTTCCTTGGCTGCCTTAAGTTGTTTGCCCCTCTCAGAAACTATTTGATAAGAGGGTGAGAGAAGAGAGGTGGCTCAGTGTTGTAATGAGCCGAAATAGCAGAGGCATGGATCTTAATGGAGGAGAAGGATAGGCCTCTGTGGAGTAAATCTGCTAGGTAATCCAGGATTAGAGGCAGGGAAGGCAGAGTTGTGTTCTCTCCTTTAGACTGAATCCAGCAGCAGTACCTTTTCCACTTATCAGCATAGGATTTCCTTGTACTGGGTCTTCTGGCTTCAAGGATGACATCCAGCACCTGCTTGCTTAGGCTGGTTACTGGGAGAGAATTCAAGGAATAAGCCAGGCTGCAAGATTTATTGTTTCCAGTTGCGGATGCAAGATCTGTTCCCCCCTGCTGAGAGAGCAGGGTTGGGTTCTGGTGTAGGTGCCAGGGTGGCACTGATGACAGGCTTCACAGGAGTGGGTACCAGTGTTGGCGTGGCCAGTCCGTGGCAATCAGATTTGTCCTTGGTCTGTCCTGACTTATCTTGAGCAATACACTTGAGAGGAGGGGCAGAGGGGGAAAGGCATAAATTGAGAGATTTTCCCACTGGAAAGATAGGACATCCACTTTCCAGGCCCTGCTGTGGTGTGTCCTGGTGCAGAATCTTCCAAGCTGGTGACTGCAGGTGGAGGCAAAGAGATCCACCTTTGGTGTCCCCCATTTCTGAATCAGATGGTGGAAGGTGCGTGGTTCTAGTTGGCACTCATGTGGGTCTAGGAGATTTCTGCTTAAATAGTCTGTCAGTGAGTTTTGTTTGCCTGTCAGAAATTGAGCTTGCAGATGTACCTGCATGTCCAAGGCCATGTTCCACAGGGCCATGGCTAGCCTGCAGAATGAGTAAGAGTAGGTTTCCCCCTGCTTGTTGATGTACCACATAACATTATTAGCAGGTGTCCTGGTGAGAATAGGGATCCGAAAGCTGTCAGAGCGTGCTGCACAGCTAGCATCCCTTTCTGGTTGATGTGCAGATGCATTTGACTTGGGCTCCAGTGGCCCTGAATGCACTTGCCGTCCATATGTGCCCCCCAGGCATAGTCTGATGCATCTGTAGTTAGGGTCTGGGCAGTCCCTTGTTGTGGTTGCATGCTGCTGCCCACCAAAGAAACTCTGTCCTTAGACATGGTATTATGGGAATGACAAGTTTCCAGGTCCTGAGAATGTTGGGACCAAAGACTTTTTAAGTACCACTGAAGTTTCCTCATATGTAGTCTGGCATATGGAATTAGTAGGATGCATGAGGTCATGAACCCTAGGGGCTGCAGGAGTTTCCTTGTGGATAGCTGGGTTCTGGTGCCCATTTGACTAAAATAGCCTGTCAGATGGGCTTGTTTTTCTGGCGTGAGGAATGCCATCTGGGATGCTGTGTCCAAGCTTGCTCCCAGGAATACAATCTTTTGACTGGGGACTAGTTTTGATTTCTTTTCATTGATGGTGTACCCCAGGGAGGTTAGTAGGTTTTTAACAAAGGTCAGGTGCTGCAACAGCATTTCCTGACTATCTGCCTGAATCAGGCAGTCATCCAAGTATGGGTAAATTTGAATATTTCTCTGTCTGCAGTAAGCAATGGCTGGAGCCAGGGAAGTGCAGAGAACTGGTAATGTATAGATCCTGCCCTGAAGCATAGATATTTTCTGCACGACTCCCTTATAGGGATGTGCAGTTATGCTTCTTTTAAGTCTAGGGTGACTAACCAGGAATCTTTGGCTAACATAGGTAGAAGCTGCTGCAAGGTGAGCATTTTTGAATTTTGGTACCACCAGGAAAGTGTTGAGAATTGGAAGATCTAGGATTGGGTGCCAAGTGCCCTCTTTTCTGGGTACCAGGAAAAGTCTGTAATAGAATCCCTGACCTATCTGTTCCACAGGAACTGGTTGAATTGCCCTTAGAGAGCAGGGATTGGACTTGGTTTTGAGCCTCTGCCCACTGGTTTAGAGGGAGGTATGTGAACCCTTTTGGGGTTGGCAGTGAGTTGATGTAAAATTTGTACCCCTGGGATACAATGTTGAGAACCCATGGTCTTTGGTGATGGGAATCCAGTTTTTTGCATGAAGGACAAGTTTTCTTCCTAGGGGCACAAGCATTTGGGCAGAGGAGGGGGGTGGGGTTGAGAAGTCATTGGGAATTCTTTCCGTAAGGGGGTGGTTTAGCACTCCCTGCTTTAGAGGTGGAGGCACTCCATTGCTTGGATCTCTGCATCCCCAGAGACTGTAGTCTGGGGGGGGGGGGTGTCTTTCCCCTGGGTCTAGTTTGAGATGGCCTTGAGGGGGCTGGAAAGGACCAATGTTTCGAGGGGCAATGCCTACTGAATCTAGGAGGCTGTCCTTGTAAGAATTATTTAACTATCTGCACAGATTTAGCTTTTTCTTCCATCTTTTTAAGAACCTCTTCTATTTTGGTGCCAAACAGATTGTCCTTGTTCAAAGGAGGGTCTAGTAACTTGGATTTGACATGATCTGGCAAGGTCTGCTCCTTAAGCCAAGCATGACTTTTCAGTACAGAACCAGTGACTGTTGCCCTGCAACATGCTTCTAGGGCATCAAAGCCACACTGCAATGTATGCTTGCTGACTTGGCTTGCAGAATGCATAAGCTCTTGCAATTCTTTATTTTCTGCACAGTCTGTAAAGGTAGCTATTTTTTGCTTAACAAGTTCCATAACATGTTGGTGGCACTTCAGCATGTGAAACTGACAATTCAAAGCCCTAATGGCAAGAGTTGCAGAGGTATATACTTTCTTACCCAATCTGTCCAAAGCTCTGGAATCCCTGTCCGAAGGGGTGGGATTCTTAGCTGTAGTTGGCCTTGATACCTTTAGGCCCCTGGGAAATAATCTCTGGGTCAACAGTAGGATTTTGAAAATAAATTTGAGAGAGTAAAGTACTCTGTAGTACCTGTCTGGTTTCTTAGGGGCAGGGGGTAAAGTATCAGGAGTAAGAATGGATTCCATAAAGACATCATCAACAACTTCCAGGACTGGTGGTATTGCTAAAGGCCTGTGTTGCGGCAAGTCTAGAAATTCTCTGAGTCTCTTTTTGGACTGAGGATAGTCTTGGCATTCCCAGTGGAAATGCTCTCTTAAAGTATGCAAGGTTTCACCAAAAGAGAAATCCTCTGGAGGAGAGGCAGAGGGAATGGATACCTCTGCATCATAATCCTCATAAGCAGATAAGGGCATGTCTTCATAATCAGAAACCTCAGAGTCGGACTCTTGGTCTGATGAAGCTACTGGGGAGTGGTCCCTTTTTCTTTTAGTGAGGAAAGGCTGGCTTCCCCTAATCAGCATAATAAGGTCTTCTGCCATTCTAAGCATTTTATTTTGTGGCAAGGGAGCAAGTGCATGCTCTTTGGTCATCTGTTTTCTAGGCGTAGTGCGTACTCTTGGCCTTAGAAATTCGGTAGTTTTAGACATAACTGAAGTAGTCGGTTTATGTCGAAAATCAGTAGTACGATGAACTTCCTAAGAAGCCGGTGTCTGCTCAGCAGCTTTGGACCCATCCAAGGTAGAGACATCAACCAGTTCCATAGTCGAAAAAGAGTCTCGCAGCATACCGGACTCTGAATGGGTCTCGGTAGAGGCCTGCAAATCCACTGAAACGGGCATCAGGGGCTGAGAAAGCGCCTCAATGAGTAACGGCGAACTGGCGACTAGCTTAACGGAAGCGTCGTCAGCAACTTTGAACCTGTGCGGTCTGTCTCTGTCTTTATCCTTATGTTTTTTCGGAATATCGGTAGTCGGATGGCTTACCAAAGCCATTTCCGAATACGGAGATTGAGAATGAAAATATTTAGCGACAATAAGGGCCCGACGATGAATGGTTTGGGCGTTGAACAAGGCACAAAACTGACAGCAAGGTACGTCATGATCTGGGCCTAGACAGGTGATGCAGTAAGAATGAAAATCTGTGTGTGGTATTTGCTTTCTACAGGCAAGACAATTATTAACTTTTTCTGACATCGCTTAGAGCAAGAAAAAAAGGATCCGCAACGGGGTACTTAGCTTTAGAAGACTTCAGGATGATTCAATTAGTAAAACTCAGGTAACTGCCAACCAGCACATGCAAACTGCTTCTGCTTCGGGGTCTTCCGCAAGAAAGACTGATGTTATGGCATCGGCTGCCTGTTTTTATACCCCTGACGACCTGACGTCAGTCCTGGAGCAACAGCATCCGACACAGTAATACTAAGTCTCTGGTATTCGTGCCAACTGAGGGCTACCTGCAGGCAGATAACCCAAGTGTGATGACTGCAACAGTGAAACACGAAGAACATCTGTTCATAATCCCCTCCACCTTGACTAAAGCTCAAGTTGCAGTTGAAGAAAAGCAACCCTAAAGCATGATACTGCCACTACCATGCTTCACCTTGGGGATGGTGTTCTTTTGGTGATGCAAAGTGTTACTTTTGCAACAAATGTATCTTTTGGAATTGTGGCCAAAAAGTTCAACCTTGGTCTCATCGGACCATAACACATTTTCCCACATGCTTTTGGGAGACTTGGTGTATTGTTTTGCAAATTTTATCTGGGCCTGGATGTTTTTTTGTAAGAAAAGGCTTCCATCTTGCAACCCTAACCCATAGTCCAGACATATGGAGAATATGGGAGATTGTTGTCCCATGTATTACACAACCAGTACTTGCCAGAAATTCCTGCAGCTCCTTCAGTGTTGCTGTAGGTCTCCTGGCAGCTTCCCCGACCATTTTTCATCTTGTCTTTTTCATCAATTTTGGGGGGACATCCAGTTTTTTTGCAACGTCGCTGTTGTCCCATATTTTTTCCACTTTTTGATGACCATCTTCACAGTGTTCCATGGTATATCTAATGCTGTGGAAAGTTTTTTGTACCCTTCTCCTGACTGATACTTTCAACAATGAGATCCCTTTGATGCTTTGTAAGCGGTCTGCGAACCATGACTTTTGCTGTAGCAGGCAAGTGAGTACATGTCAGGAAAATCCTACTAGGACAGCTGAACTTTATTTGGGGTTAATCAGAATCTCTTTAATTGATGGCCGGTGTATATCCAAGAAGACTGAATGTTGTAATTAAATCAAAAGGTGCTTCAACAAAGTATTAGTTTAAGGGTGTGCACACACAACAAAGTATTAGTTTAAGGGTGTGCACACACAACAAAGTATTAGTTTAAGGGTGTGCACACACAACAAAGTATTAGTTTAAGGGTGTGCACACTTGTGCAACCAGCATACCGTACGTGTTTTATTTTTTATATTTTTTACCCTAACAGATTTGTTTGTTTTTCAATTGAATTGTACAGGTTATAGGTCACATTAATGGTGGGAAAAGTTTTGAAATGATTTATTGTGGTCTCATTTTTTATATCACAAAAACCTGGCATTTTAACAGGGGTGTGTAAACTTTTTATATTCACTGTATATAATATGTCTTTGTGTGTGTGTGTGTGTATATACATACAAACACATTTTTATGCATATACAGATATATATATATATATATATATATATATATATATATATATATATATATATATATATATACACACACACAGATATATATATATATATATATATATATATATATATATATATAAATATACACACAAACATTATATATCTCACACTTTTGTAACATGGGCCAACCACTGTACTGTTGTGTGTGCCAAGATTAGTGCTCAATGGGTAGGTGGTGACGAACAGAGAAGGGGAAGTTTCCCCCCTCATTTGGAAGTACACGCTGCCAGTTAGGTCCTAAGTCTACAGCAGAAATGCATACCAGGAATTCCCCTATCCCAGAAGAGGTGAGGAGAGCATGCAAAAGCCTTGTCACTCCTTTCCCACCCCTGGTCATCCCTCTAAAACCCAGGTCACCACTAGAGCAGACTCACACGGCCCTTATAAGTACGGCAACTGCATGGCCCCAAAAAGGAGAATCCAAATTCATAAATCAAAGGCCAGCAGACAGTGATATACCAGCTGCTTTATTAAATATCATATTACACTGATGAAGGCTGTTTTTTTCAGCTGAAACCGGTTGACGGAGTTTCATTTATACATGCTTTAATAAAGCAACTAGTATATCACTGTCTGCTGGCCTTTGATTTTTGAATTTGGATCACCACTAGAGCAGGCCAAATGTTTGCCATCTCTGTTTCTATGACTATAAAGCAAACGTAATAATTGTACTTAGCCAACCTGCAGAAGCAGGGCATCAACCAGAGACACTTGTGACTTAGGACTGACTAGGGAATTCAGAAGCTGAAGGCTGGCTGGATGGCAGGTAGCCTTGAGCAGCAAAAGGCCAACTCACCTAATTCAAGGCACGAAATGTGTTTCTGTAAAGTAACACTGCTCTCTTGCAGAGAGAAATTAGGGTCACACAAGCACATGTGCACACAGAGAGGAGGGCAGATGTCAGTTGGTCATGACTGCATTCTTAACTAATTGAACAGTCCTCTAACTGGGGATATGTACGGCATATAAAAAAATCCCTGTGTTTATGAGCAAGTGTCACAGACTAGAACACCTCATTCTCCTCCTACCCCATAAAGGTTGAATGCTATGCCAGTTGTGCCCTCACACTGGGGTCAGGAATGGTAAGCTAGTTGGTCAGATGGGTACTGGGAAAAGGAGATAAAAATCACTGACCACCTGCACATGGTCATCCTGACCAAGGGGGCCCATGAGGGAAAAGTATAATTTTACTTCTATAGTACTGCGTTGTCTTCTGAACTTATACTCAACCTTTAATGCTGCCGTTTTCCCTTAGAGGTCTATTGTCTTTATAATGACAGTTTTTGCTTATGCCACATGCTCTTTCAACCTTTCTTCCTTTTCATTTAAAGACACATCTTAGGCCCTGCCCCACTTTTATAGAGCTCCTTAAACTCTAAAGTCCTTAATGTTTTGGACATATTTTATTGCATCACCACTGACATGTAGCACACACTTAAAATCCGTGATCATTCTCCCACCACTGTTTAGAGAGCACTCTGTAGCCTTGCTCTCCCTTCAATGGACTTTTTTGATAACCTACCTGCCTTTAGCAAGCTCCTTTCTCACCTAAGCAGCAGCACACCTTCTGTGTTGTACACTTGTCTGCTTTTTTTGCCACTGGAATCTTGTATTAATATTCAATCATGTTTGCAAAATGTACAACACAGCAAGTGCCTTTAGTGTATATTTGTTTGTGGTTTCTCTATTTGATACAGATTTGTACCAAAGTTGTGCCGTTCAATAGAATTTAAAACGGATTGAATTTACGTACCACATTTAAGAGGAAAGAAAGACCATCTTTTCTGGGAGAAGACACCTGCTTTGTTGTTGAATAGTATAACCAATGTTGATCTACGCAGAGACTCAAATTTAGCTCCATGAGTAACAGCAACCAAACAAATGGACTTTTCTAGGGCATTAGATCCCAATTAAGACTTGCACACTAAGGAACATTAATCTCAAGTGTAAAAGCAGTTCTGCAGGGAGTAAGCCATAGATTTATGTCAAAAAACCTCTCCGTCTGTAACGCAGCAAAACCCATTGCTGAAATGCAGTTCATAGTCTGCAAATCAAATGGACATGGTACAGGAGATCAGCCCTTGTGCTTAGAAAATGTTTATTCTTTCATCCATGGAAGCACAACAGCAAAGTTACTGTATGTAAAAATCAAAGCATCAGAAGTAAAAGGGGAGTTTACCACCTGCCAGCATTTATTCTATACTTTTATTTGTGCACATATAAACAGGTTCAGCTTGTGTCCTGATGTGGATATAGTGTGACTAGTGAGGGTGACAAGTCTTTTTTCCCCATCTCTTCTGGCAGACATACATTATTGTTTCATCACATAAGAAAAATATGCTTAATATTTATGTATGTTTAGATAAAGAAGTCATTTACTTTATCTTTACATTTGTTAAACAGGTTAGTCCGACTGGGCCCAGAGAGCCCATTTTCAGCAGAGACCTGAGGAGAAATGCTCCAGGAAAGTAATAAAAAAAATAAGAAAAAAACTTAACACTTCAAGATGTAAAAAAACAGAGAGAAATATACAATATGAATATATACAAGGCAAAAGTACAGTATTTTGAGAATGCAGTAGCAATATGTTTGAGAAATTTGTTTAGCATTATTTACAAGGAATGTAGCAATGCCTAAAATAAAAATTCAGAGTAACATCATTACATGGTACAACAAAGATGCATTTGATAGCACAGGTACTAACTGCGGAGAGAGTAATATATGTAGACAGTTTAGGTAGATACCAGGCAGATATGTTAACTGAGAAAAGAAAAATTCATTAGGTAATTTCCTGACAAGTACAGATACATGCATGTTGGAAATTAATTTGTAGTTGCTTTTTGAATTTGCAACGTTTGGTAGTGGAGTGAAGGGACGACGGAAGTTTGTTCCATGAGTGTGCAACTGAATGACTGCAAAGTATTTTCCCAATATTGTCATTTGGCTTGGTCACCTGCAGAAGTTTTGTTGTGTGCTTTTGAGGTGACGATTGGGTGTGTAAGGTGTAATTATGGATGCAAGGGTAGGGCAGGAGTTAGGGCTATTTAGGATGCTGTGTGCAATTTGTAGTTGTGATAACTGAAGTATATGGGGGAGCTCAGGCTATCTTAAGCTTTTTAGGGATATACAATGATGGAATTTGTAGCTATTACTGGCTGCGAATCTGGCTGTCATGTATTGGTGGTTTGTAGTTTGGTTAAGAGATTATTTTGGAGGTTAGCAAGTATGGGAGCAGCATACAACTGGGATGGTAGAATAAATTACAAAGACATACGTCTGGAGCATTTCTCCCCGGGCCTCCGCTGAAAATTGGCTTCGTTCCAAGTCGGACTTTCCCAGTTAAATGCTAAAATAAAAATAAATAAATGTTTGAGCCAATATAGGTATAGATTTGTTAGGTATATATTTTTGTTGCGGTATAGAAAACCTAGATTTTGACTGGACTTTTTGATACAGTTTAAGATATGTAGGTTGAATTTTAATTGGTCATCTAGAGTAACGCCAAGCAATTTGGTGTTTGAGTCGGCAGTGATAACTGTACTATCCAAGGGTGAGATGGTGAAATTGTCTTTAACTGGACTGAGGTTTTTTGGAAGGAAACGGAAAATCTTGGTCTTTTTGGGGTTGAGAAGCAGGTTGTTTTCAGTTAGCGAGTGTTCTACTAGGTGCAGAAATTGTTGAGTGATACTGTGGAGATTTTGTACATTGTCGGAGGTGTTAATTGTGGAATCGTCTGCATACTGTATTAAGGTAGAGTACGGGCAGGATACACATAGGTTATTTGTAAATATATTAAAAAGTAGGGTGCCCAGGATAGAACCCTGGGGAACCCCAGTCTTAACAAGACAGAAGAATTAAAACAATTACTGGACTTGTCACTATAAAATATCAAATATTACCTTCTTGTAGGCTCCTTCCAAAGAGATGCTGATGTCTGACTCCACATCATCATTCTCAGGATACAACAGAGGACGCTGCTACAGGTGCTTATCAGGATATTAGGGAACATGCTGCCAATAGTTCAGATGCTCCCTGCCAAATTCTGCAAGATTTATGAAAGGTGACATCTTCTGGGAGAGTGCAAACCCTGCCTTCCTGAATTAAACAGGGGTTTGTGACCCTTGAAAAGCAGTTTTTAAATAATCATGCTGTTGTTGATTTTGTGGACTTTTAACACCAGTTTCATCTGCAGCATGCAACATTGCAGCGTTACTATCTGGCTAACTGACAGGACTTTCTAAGTAAGAGTACAATACACATGCAAATGTAGTCAGACTATGCATTTTCAGTTAAAAAATAATCCACACTGAGTGTACTTCAATGTCAAGGAAGGAAAACAATACAAACAAAATACTGCAGAATCTTTTGGTTAGCTATCCTGAAGACTGATGAGGTACGGTCTACGTTTTGTTCAAAGAACAAAAGGTTTCCTAACAATGTTGTCAGACTGCTTACTTTTCTAGAGGATTGTTACTTATTTAGGGAGTTGAGCAAGTGCTGTACTCATGACTCCCTATCAAAAGTGTGATACCCACTAGAGACAGACCCAACACTCAGAAAATATACTGCAATTCAAACAAAACCGCAAACTCCAATACTTTTGCACCTTTCAAGATTTTTTTTAGCAAGAAGTGTTAAGCCCCTTACACTCCTGATGCATATACTAACTCAAAGACAGCTGCACTGCACAGAAAGAGGAATAATGTACTTTACTGCTATCTCAGATTTAGTACACATTTTATTCATTCATCCTTTCAGCTTTGCAGTTGCAAGAATCACAAATACAGCCATCATACTCAAATCAGATCTGGACAGGCAATTCCTGTAGGATACCCCATAGTTTTTCATTTTTAGAATGCATCTGAATTAAGTGTGGCGAGTTTACTGATTATTCAAAATTATGTGGAAACACTTCACCATATGTGGTGCCTGCATGATAACTGGAATGTGGACTTTTTTTCCCAGTCTGAAGTTAACTGAATGTTTATGTTCAGCATGGGATCAGTGTGTGTCCAGGTTTGGAATCAGTGTGTGTCCAGGTTTGGATTAAAAAGCATCTCAACTTTCTTCTTCAGAGTCTGTGATCCTAGGTTTGTGGTCTACATTGTTTGTGTTTTTCATTAACAGTTTTTCATCTTTGTGCGACTCATTTTTTATGCTTTCTTTGGTTTGGCATGAATGCAAGTCTGTGTAAGTCCTGGAAGCTACTGATAACAATTAGAAGTCAATATTGTTTTATACATACAGTGTCATGCATGAGGAGGTTGGTTTCACACTACGAGGTTGGTCTAGTGGTTAAGGTGTTCACTCTACAGACACAAAGAGCACGGTTTGATTCTCATATGGAGGCATAAAATAGCTCACAAGGGCAGTTAGCCCAGTACCAATCTATGAACCTATAGCACTGCTAGACGCAGAGACAAAAATGTGTGGAAAAAACACATTGGAAAGTAACAATCAGTATTGTATGCTTAATTTCATGGACTCAAACAGCTCTGCAAGTTTCGCTGGACTCTTGGCTCCATTAAAAAAGAAACAATAAAAGTATCTCCTATTTTTATGGCTTACTTGCACAGTAAGATTGTCAATTAAATCTGTAGTATATCGCAAATTATACAACGACCCCACCATTAATATTCAAAAACGTGCATGCTGATTGGCCAGTGTGCACGCTGTAAATCAGAGTTATAGTAATGGAAAAAGGTCCGGTCGCCCGGACATTTTCCATTACTATAACTCTTTTTTTTACAGCAACGGAGAACGCAAGATCTCCGTTGCTTCACACTGTCACTATGTCGAGTTTAACATAGCGAGACAGTTTGTAAAAAGCAACAGAGATCTTGCTTTCTCCGTTGCTTTTTTCAAAACCGTCTCACTATGTTAAATGGGTTTAACATAGCGAGACAGCTTTAAAAAAAGCAATGGAGATTCTCCGTTGCTTTTTATAAAGCTGTCTCGCTAGGTTATACGCACTTAACATAGCAAAACAGTTTGTAAAAAGCAACGGAGACCTTGCTTTCTCCACTGCTTTTGCCCACAACTCTGATGTACTGCGTGGGCATACACATGCGCAGTACATCAGAACTGCCGCAGAATACCAGACAGCTGCGGAAGGGCAGCAAGGAGGCATTATACAATGCCATTATTTAAGAAAAGTAATTAATTTTTTCTTAAATAATGTCATTGTATAATAATACCACTTCTGGGTGTGGGTAATGCTGGATTTACCCACGCTTGGCTTTGTTTGGCCACTTGGGCTTTGCCCTCATGAACAAACCATACCAACCGTGGGTAAATCCAGCATTACCCACACCCAGGCGTGGGTTATTGCTATAATAGATTTTACAGTGAAAGTTCTACAGTGAAAGTTCTGTCCTTGCCTATTTAAGTGGTACAGTTTGAAATATTTTCTGCTTAAAAACCTCAGCTTTGGCCGGCTAAGATCTAGCTGTATTCAACTGGACGTATAAGAGAATTTAAGTACCTTTATCTGCACTTTTTATCAAATAATACAGTATTTAAATTGATTTAACTGTGTTGCATGATTATTAATTGAACTGGAAGTTTTGACTCTGTTCTTCAGTTAGTTTTCCCACCCACCCTCGTTTCTGTTTTGGTGTTAATCTTAGTGGCTTTGAAACTACCCGCCCCTCTTGTAAATTTGTGTTTGGATACTCCTTCTGGGCCCATCTCATTTGCTCACTCAACTGAGCGCAGTGAGATCATATTCTGATTTCAGGCACTCCTACTGTGTACAAAGAGAGCATCTGGGAAAGAGAACAAAAAAAAATTTAAGCTGGTTTCCAGCCTTTCCTGTTAAGTGGTCTAGACTGTTTGTAGGCTTCTGAGCCCCCAAGCCCTTCTGTGTTGTAGGGAAGCCTTCTAGCTTAGTTTTGTTTCTTATAACTAGCCAGTTTTCTAGTTTCAGCACTCAAATCTGTTTCTTTGAACTCAGCACTTGTTCAGAACTCATTGTAAGCACTACATAAGCTGCAAATTACTACAGCACTCAACTTTCCTCACTTGTCTAGTGGAAAGCAGTTTTTAGTACTTAATAAATAAGCACTTATCCAGGCATGTCTAAGGGTCAGCTCCCAGTGGTTTCTCCTGTCTACCTGATGAACCTGGGCATCTTGGGGCAATGCAGCAATTGCCTCATGTACACAGACAACCCTCTCCTCCTACCACCCAACACTACAACCTGTGAGAGATGCACTTATATAGCCAAACTGGAAGCAAAGCTCTCTTCACCCAAGACTGGACAAGACAGTCAAGAAGAGAAGGTAAACACTTGCACCACACCACACTCATCACATAGTCCCTCAAAACCTACACCACCAAAACACACAGAAACACAAAACACAAACCTACATTCATGGAGGCTCTCAATAAAAACCTGCCCAATCATCAGGGACATCCAAAGCATAAACGCAAGCAAACTCCACCCCCCAACACAACCCAAATGACACATAGCCCACAAACTCAGTGTGCCACTCAACCACAGCCCATAAGGCATAACAACGTACCCAACACTCTAGTCTAGTGAGTGGAACATCAGTGTGCCTGACTATAGAATCACCTATGACTAAACAAGGAGAAAGTTACTGTCAGCTGCCTGTCAGGTGCCAGGATCCGCCACATAACGCATGCACTCAGGTCACTCCACAATAAGTACAAATATGACACTGTCATTGTCCATGTTGGTGTGAATGACCTGAGACGTACTTCCCTGGACTACATGGAGAGACATGGAGGAGCTCTCCGATCTTGTATCCCAGGCAGGTATGACCCTAACCCCTAACCCTGAGTAGCATCCTGCCATCACCCAGAATGTTACCACAGTACAATGACAAAATGATTGACTTCAACAATTGGGAATCCAATATTTGTCTGCCTGGGACTACATGATCGACGGTCCACGATGCTTTGCCAGAGATGGCCTGCACCTGTCGCCCTTAGGATTCCGGATACTGGCTAAGGCTCTTGCCAGCCCTATAGTACCTTTTTTAGGCGAGGTTCAAATGACAAATTCACCACTGTAACAGGTACAAGCAATCAAAATCTGAGGGTAATGCTACTCAATGCTAGAAGTCTAAACCTCAAAATGCACTCACTCGAGGCACTCCTTAAAATGGAGAACACTGACATCTGTGCAGTGACAGAGACCTGGTTCAAAGCTCCAGAGAGCACCCCTGCATTTCCAGGCTTCAATTCATACCACACCTTTCGGCCACCTAACCCAGAAAGAAGCACTAAAGGCGGAGGCGTGTCCATATTCATTAAGGATATCCACACCTCCAGGCTAGTCGCACAGCATAATGCATCAGAGATTATTCAAGTGCAACTAACTCTGGGCAAGACCGCAATCCAAACTGTAGCTTGCTACAGACCCCCCACCATGCCCCAGGATTCACACTCCTCATTTCTTGATACACTGGAAAGTATTCGGGTACAACCCAACACCCTAATAATGGGCGATTTCAACTACCCCACCATTAACTGGGAAAACTACTCATGTACCAACTCTTTTGCTCACCGTTTTCTAAAATTCATAAATTCCAACGCCTTGGATCAACTTATTTACACCCCCACCAGGGGCAGCAATATCCTAGACCTGGTCATTACCAACATGGGAAACCGGTGTTCCACACCAGAGGTCAATTCCTCGTTGGTCAGATCCGACCACAAGCTAATCAGCCTAGACATCCACATCCCACCCCCAGCACCAATTAGGGAAACCATCGTAAAAAAACTTCTCCAAAGCCAACTTCACACTTCTTAAGATAGAAGTGGCAAACTTCATGACACCCATGCAGACCGACAATAGAGGTATGACTGCCAAATCCTACACAAATGCACTTTATAAGCACTTGAGTGCATAGAACCAAGATGTTATCCTCCAAAAAATGGAAGCCAATCTGGTGGTCCTCTGCCATAAACAAACTCTACAACAGAAGAAAGAAACTGTTGCAAAAAAAAAATCCCATGACTGGAGGAACTCCCTGGTCAACCTCAGTAAGAAGCGGAGTTCCCTCATAAAATCCTCCAAAGCTAGTTACGAAAACAAAATTGCCACTGACTCTAAAGACAACCACAAAGCATTCTATAGCTATGTCAACAATCTAAATGGGAACACTCAGATCTGCTCAGAGTTACAGCACAATGGCACTAAATATACAGAAAAAAACAAAATAGCAGCAACTAAGAACCAAAAAAGTCAAAGAATATCCAGAATGAACGAAAGCACCTCCGGAAGTTATTTTTCACTCGGTTTAATGTTCCACAGAGTAAAACAGCCACATACAAGACGTTTAAAACCACATTATGTGGTTCAGTGCTAACTTTACCCCCCTCTCACCCCCTAGAGGGCCCATCTCTATACCGGAAGAATGCAAAGTTCCTATAATCACAGCTGCACAGGTACCTCTCCAAAGCCAAGAACACAGCATCCATGGGACCTGACAATATCCCAGGCTGCGTTCTACACGAACTACAGAATGAACTGGCACCCTACCCAAGTACCATGTTCAATCATAGCCTCACCTCAGGCTTTGTACCCACCGAATGGCGCACCGTGACGGTTATCCCACTCCACAAAGGGGGAGCCACGACGGACCCCGGGAACTACCGCCCCATTAGCCTGACGAGCCTGGTCTGCAAGGACATGGAACGCATCATCGTGGAACTCATAAACAAAGACATTGGTAATCTCCAAACTCTGGACCCTACCCAGTTTGGATTTGTAAAAGGCAGATCATGTCTCCTAAACCTGATGGACTTCTTTGAAGCAGGTCACCAAAGCCATAGACGAAGGTAAAATGGTTCACACAGCTTATCTAGATCTCGCCAAGGCTTTTGACACCATCCCCCACTCTGGAATTATAGATAAGCTCACTAAACTAGGTATAAATCCCTATGTCACAAGATGGGTTGCCAACTGGCTCATGGACAGAACCCACACTGTGAAAGTAGCGGATTCCAAATCCGACATCAGACCAGTGACAAGTGGAGTACCACAGGGTTCAGTCCTGGGTCCTCTCCTGTTTGGTATCTACTTCTCTGAAGTGCAGGCCAACACAGAAGGTCTTTGGCTAACAGAGTTTGCAGATGACTGCAAACTAGGAGCCATAAATCGAAACTCCTAACGATGTGGACAAACTACAAAAGGGCCTCACTGAGACAAATACCAGGTGTCAAAGCCATGGCCTGAAGCTCAATGCCAAAAAGTGTATTGTCATCCCCTTTGGTAAAAACTCTGTACCCATGAACTACCACATAGCTGGTAGTCTACTTAATGCCAAAAATGTGATAAGAGACCTTGGGACACAGGTGGACAGTAGTCTCTCCTTTGATGATCACATCGCCACAGTGGTCAGGAAATCCTTCTACGTGGCTCATCTCATCACAAAAGGATTCTCATCCAGAAAAAAAGAGGTCATTGTTCCCCTCTACTCATCACTCATTAGACCCATTATAGAGTACAACGCCCCTTTTGGTATGTACCTCACAAGACATCTACAACAACTGGAAAGACCACAGAAATACCTCACAAAGAGGACTGCTGGCCTCAAACAGATGCCCTATGCAGACAGTCTCAAAAAACTACAGCTTTACTCCATCGCATATCGCCTACTCAGGGGCGATCTCTGCCTAACATACAAAGCTATATCAAACACAGAGCTGTTGGACATGCTCCACTTAAAGAAATCCCAATCCCTCCGAGCTACACATAAACATGCTGGAGGGATAGACTCCTGTCCCAGAGACTTCCCATACTCTGGAACAGACTACCTATGTCAAACAGAGCTCCTCATTAGCACTCTTCAAGAAAAATCTTGATGATTGGATAGGAAATGGGAAATTCACCCCGGGGATCACTTCTGTGGCTCTGCTCGATAGGGGCACAGGAAAATAATTTTCTTGGGTGGCGAAAGCCAGGGTACATTTTTTGGCTAGGCTTGTATAGGGGCCGATAGCCTAGCCAAAATAATTTTCTTGGGTGGCGAAAGCCAGGGTACATTTTTTGGCTAGGCTTGTATAGGGCCGATAGCCTAGTACCTACCTATGAACCTATAATAGGAAGAGACTGACAATGAAATAAGCTCCGTAAGACAAGAAATGCTTTCATCTCTTAAGCGGTACAGGCTCTAGTTGACTATTGCTCCAGCAAGAGGTAGCCTACTCTTGGAAAATGTAGAAGTAAGGTACACTAAGATCTTCCTACTGTTGCACAATGTGACTTGAGGGACTGCACTTTTGGTGGATATACTGGAATGTTACCACAGTAACCCTGGTTATTTTTACTTGTTTTTGCAGGGATGTGCACTGGATGATCCTTTTCGCAACACATTAAAGTGATTACTGTTGGTTGCATTTTCTTGACCATGATGCCTTAATTCCCAAGTACTGTCTCATTTCAAGGCCTTTGTCGTTTAATTGTTTTACAATATTTTAGGGAGGTAATGTTCTCACAGACGCAGGGAGAGACAGTCTAGACTCCTTCACAAAGTTTCCTGCAGGACAATTATTTATTTTATTTATTTACCATTTGTTGACTGGGAAAGTCCAACTAGGACACAGCCTATTTTCAGCAGAGGCCCAGGGAGAAATGCTCCAGATGCATGCCTTTGGAATGTAGGAGGAAACCCACACAAACACAGGGAGGACATGCAGACCACACAGAAAGCACCTCAGCCGAGAATCAAACCACTGAACCTCTTGCTGTGAGGCGACAATGTTAACCACTGGACCACTGCGCCGCAGATGTACTATTTAAATATGAATAAACAACTAGTACGGTAATTACAGAGTTGCCTTCACCTATTTAGAGACTTAACAAATCTCCCACTTTCAACAGGTTATCATTTCGGCTGGATGTGTGTAAGTTAGCAGAAAGGCAACAGAAATGTACAGGACTAAGACAGTGGCCATCCTTCAGTAGCATGGAGCATTTCTGATGAACACCCACTGCCCAATTTTTCATTTAGAAGCAGCCCTCTGACTAATACCTAGCTTATCTAGTGTCTGTTCTGTGCATGTTTGCATGTGTGCACATACAGAGTAAAAGTGTGTGTGTGTGTGTGTGTGTGTGTGTGTGTGTGTATGCGCGCTCAAGCATGTCTCTCTCTCTTTCACTGTAAACACCACTGAATCTGTAAAGTGGGCCCCAGTTCATGTGCAAAGGCAAATAAACAGCAAGATTGTTGAAATCTGTTTTAATTTTACCCGGAAATAACACAGATCTACATTAAGTAATAGTATTCAATAGGGCTACATTACATGCTCAGAGGAGTGTTGTGAGCCTCCACACCACCAAAAGGTCAGTGATTTTCTTGTAACATTCATTACTGTGCTTAGAAAATGGGCTGTTAAACTTGTTTGTATTTGTTTTATCACTAATGTATACTTTTTAAAATATTTTGATTCAAAATAAATCCCCTGCCTAATGTTCCAAAGTTGCTGTAGGATATGTAATTAATGTTAAAGGATATATTTTATATACAAAATATACATTCAGTATTTAATAATGTCTATATACAGACACAAATAAAGGCAGAGAAAGAGCGTCTTGCACATATTCAGAAATTCATTTGCACATAAAACATACATAGAAAGTTACATATACACACAGCCACTTTTTGACTGTGTATACATCAGATGTCTTATGATGAAACAGTTAAAAAAAAAAAAAAAAAAAAACATAACCACCTCCATGCACGCACACACACCCTTCAAATTGCTGCTGTAGTTATTAATTGCATTAGTTTTATTTTTTACCAGTGCTTGTTAAAATATCTTTTTAATAGCCGGGGATAGTGAGAGGGGAATGTAAAAACAGCAGCTGCTTGTTACTGCTCCTATGGTTAAATTAAATTAAAAGAAAACTCATAAAAGTAACATCCATGTTTAGCAAGTGTAAACAAGATGGATGGTGACCTTCCCAACTATCCTCCCCCATTCCTGCTTCAAGGCAGATTAATATGCTGCCATGAAGCCATGGACTTCTTACCAGGCTCTCCTATACACACATTCATACCCTACTGGAGAACGTTTGTTCTCCCAACAGGGTATCTTTATTAAATTCTGCCTATTTTCTAAGGTGAGGTATTACTCTAGTCAGCAGGCATCCTTGGCGATCAGTTTGTTGTGTCCTATTAATCAGCCATTTTCTTTGCTGCTTGGGCTTATGGGGTTCAGGCTTTGTACAGGAGCTGTAAAAAAATGAATTGCAGCAGTAGTAAGGCTATGCAAGTGCAACACACTGCCAGCAGACTGATGAAAATGAACAGCAGAGAACCCTTTAAATATTAACACAAGTACAGAACAAGAGGAGTCTGTCTGGTTCACAGATACTAGTACTCAAACCAAGGGTGAAAAGAACATTATTACAGACGAAAATGGCTTACGTTAGAACAAAGAGGTTCACAGACAAGCAGGGTTCTTATTTCTTTGTAGAAGCAGTACACAGGCTAAAAATGTGAAATATTAAAAGTACAGTTCTGACTTCACCTTCACTGAAAGGTTCACTTCTTTAATTCTGCTGCCCTTTATGTCAAACATGTACAGGCATGGTAAGCTCTCCCATTTTCTTTGCATTTCAGGCTGTCATCTGTTTAAGATTCCCGTCTACATTTGTGAGCCTCTTGTCTGGAGCAGCACACTCATTCACATGCACTCAAGACAATAGGCAGGCATGCTTAGACATGTGTGGGGTTAAAAAATACACAAGAGCAGAACTGCTGCTCTTGCATTTCACAAGAAGCTTCATGTATGGCTTACAGGGATGCATGACTGTCAGATACAGCAAGGTAGTGATCTGAGTTACTGCTAGATTAGTTAGTCTTGATTTATTATTGGGAGGGTGGCCTAACGGTTAACGTGTTTGCCTTACAAACACAAGGTGCAGGGTTTGAGTCTCACAAGGGATAATTGGCTAGGCTTAAAATGGTTCACAAGGGCAGTTAGCTTAGTACTAATCTATGAACTTACAAGTCATTTGTCTCATAGCTGTATGAACTTATTCACATACATAATGTCCTTGCCATGATCTCCATATTAAGAGCCACATGAATATGCAGATTTGCATTGGTAGTTTTCTTTACCCTGATGTCATAATTATGCTCATAAATTCGGTTCTTCAATTTACGTTCAGGTAAAGAAAGCTATCAGTGCTCTTTATAGGCATATACTTGAATTTCCAGGGCACCATTTTAAATTTGTTGTTATTGAACAAGTTCAAAACAATGTGAGAGGTGGTCCATGGCAGTTGATATTGGAGAATAGGGAACTTTATTGGATCTTACATTTGGGATCTGTTGGGTTCCCATGATTAAATAAAATGGGATCCATTGGATGTGTTTTAAAATTGAGGGCACAGTGTAGGTAAAATTGTTTACATATGGTTTATAGAAGTGTACATAACATACAATGTTTGAATTATTTTTTGTACATTTTAAAATGTAATTTAATGTGGTTATTTTTGTGGTTACAACTTTTTTATACATGTGGAATTATTTTAATAATTCTCATATGTGTGTTTTTTATCTTCTTACCTTTTTAAATGTAAAAGTTAATTTGAAGTCATGTGACTGTTTCAGCATTTAAACATGGTGGTTTTATTTTGAAAATGATCTGATGAAGTCTTGCATTTGACTCGAAAAAAGCGCTTATCTAATAAATCTTGGGGGACCAGCTCCAGGCATCCGTGTCTTTCTTGTGGTTACTACCTTTATACCCCAGAGTGGGTTATAAACATAAATGAGCTACAGGTACTTTTGCTATATGCATTTTTCATGACAAGAAACTTTTAAATGTAAATGTGACAGACAAAATGATACATAGCAAGGAAGGCAAACTCCTAAAGAAAGTACAATGGCAACAAGGGATGCACAGAGGAGAATAGGACAGAAATGCCACAGAAAAATAAGATTGTTTTTTTTTTTTTTTTCATAAGTGGCATATTCTACATGGAGAAAATACACACTCTAGAGAAAGGAATGTATTTCGGCAGTAGTTGTCATTTAAGGACAAGGCAATTTGTACATATAAAGTTTACACTTATGTCAGGACCTGGGGATGAAAGACATCGTTCAGTACTAAATCTGAAGGGAGAAGCTAGAACGTTGTTAGTTTATTACAGCATTCTGTGGGAATAGCACCATGGAAAAATAACCACTTTTTTTACTTGAATGGCACAGGCTGGGGAATTTGCTACTTCATGGGGAATAAAACAATGAATTCATTCCTTACTTTCAGGAAATTGGGAGAGTCATAGGTTCCACCGTATTTTAATAACTGTCAAGAATCACAGTTGCGTCCATGCAAGTTTTTGCCAACTGCTCCCACTTCCTGACACATCCCAAAGATGCTCAGTAGGTGAACGGATAGTCCTCAAAAAAAAAAAAAAAACACGTGTATATGTCATATCTGACTGAAACGCAGAGTGTGGGTGTGTGTCTGTATCTGTGTCTGTGTCTGTGTGTCTACTCCATCCAAGGCTATTTTTCTGACTTGTAAGAACTGACTGCTACAATGGTTTTGGACTTCCAAGTATCAGCCAGCATGGTAAAGGAAATATTTATGGGTAGTGCACAGCTTTATGCAATGTTAAGTTTTTTTTTTTTGCTCATCTATGTTCTGTTGTTTGTACTTCTGCATTCTGATGTTTTTATCATTTCTAAAAAAATACTTAAAGCCAGTATACAGTCATGGTTTACACTACTTTAAATAAGAGGGACTTGTGCCCCAATATTGCACTTTCAGTGCCACCATAAGTCATCTGTGCATTGAAGGAGTCTGCATAAACCTAATCTAGTATCATAAATACTTTTGATGAAGTTCATGTGAGATGGGTATGTTTTCTAACAAAATTTTCTACCACCACTAACCATCTTAAGTTTTAGTCAAAATCTGACAAATTAGACAAAAGTAAACAATACTAATACATACACCAGCTTCTTCTTGCAGAATTATAGTCTGTGGTTTTGACTTATTTTACAATTGAGAACTGTGCTGTATAAATGGTCTGATAATTTTGTTAATTTGTATTTACCATGCAAGGACGAACTTGAGTGGGGAACCTCTGAAGTAACCACTTATGAAGATGCTGGCAGAAGCAGGCTGCCTGCCCTCTCAGACTGCTTCAACATCACTTTTACTTTGTGGTACTCTATGCATCTCATGCCTCTACACCAAAGTTCCTAGCTCCTGCTTATAAACAATCATTACTGTCTAGTGGATATTGTCTTGTTAAAAAGGCATAAAAAATCTACCTTAAGTCACTGCTATGCAGCATTCCCTCTTCTCTTATAAGCTATAATTTTTCCTCCATGTATTAGCTTGAGTATAGTAAATACAACATGCCTTGCTGAGAGGAAAAGTTTAAAATCTCTACCCCACATCGATGTAAACTGTCAAAATAAAAGAACAAACACGTTTAAAAAAACTACTATAGATCTGAGCCAGCCCAATGTCAAGCAAACGGATACTTTTGATATGTTGCTACAGTACAAACGATTTCATGTAAAAAAAATCTGCTGCCCTGAATAAGTGTCAGACAATGACTTGAAGCTTAGCCCAATTATAATTTCTGTTGCCTTCAGTCTATAGCCAGCCCCCTATTCAGTTGTATGCTTGTCAGGGGACAAAGAAGTAATTCAATCAACTGCTAGCTTTTGGGAACAAAAAAAGGCCTTCTTAAACTAACGGGCCTCTAGTCCAGGAGGCCCAGAGTTTCCATCCTGGCACATGATGACTCCTAACATTGAATCTCTGCAGTAGGTTAAAAAAACAACAGCAGCATTATGCTGGAGGCCCCATTGCCCCCAGAAGCTGTGCATCAAACAGGGAAGTCAGACCTGTTGGTGTGAGCTTTCCTCTAGCTATACTGCTGTCAGATTGCCAGTTTAAATGGGTTTATGGGAGAAATCCAGGGTTCCTATCAGCATTTCGAATGTTGAAAACGCCAAATTTAATTTAATCAAACTGAAGTGTTCTAAATCTCAGAAAAGCGAACTGACAGTACATCGATTTATTTTCCAGGGAAAGAAATTGGTGGGCCGTCATCGGAGTTTGCTAGTTCCTCCACTGTGGTGCGGTCTCGGCGTGGGTATATTTACGTAGGGGGGTGTGGGGGCACAGCCCCCCACTTCTGTCAGTGTTTAAAGTATTGAATTTTTTTTTTTCCACGGAGCACAGATTTTTCCCTGGGAAAGAAATAGATGTTCCATCAGTTCGCTCTTTTGCAATTTTGAACATTTCAATTCGATTCAGTTGCGTTCGGCGTTTTCAGCATTTGATATGCTGATATAGACCCGAAATCTGACAATTTCTGGTGTAAAGGCCATACTGCTTTTAATTAGGAAATAACTGCATAACTGGTTAAATAATATCACAAAGGGTGGCTTTTCAAGCTGACAGTTGACTCTGAACTAAGCATATCGGGGTGTGTGTGTGTGTGTGTGTGTGTGTGTGTGTGTGTATACACATGCATACCTTTGTTTTACAGATTTATATATATGACACAATATGTATGCACATGCATTCATATACACATATTTTGTGTGTGTGTGCATGTATATATGTCTGTGCACATACACATGCATATTACATACTGACACTCACATGGAATAAAACTGCCTACAATGTTCATTTAACTCCTATCTTAACTTCAGGAGACACTAAACCCAGTCCAGAATCGACACAGTCAATGATGACATGAGGTAAAATATCTCACAGCCAATAATGACCTCAAGTTAAAAATAATTCCCAAACAATACCAAAAGAAAGCACAAACTAGTAATGAGCGACCAGGTTGTTCCGCGGTCGGGGTAAACCACAGCTAATGCACAATACTCTCTTTTACCAAAAAGTCCACAGTTGTTACGTGCACCAATAAATCCACGCTGAAGAAAGTTTCTTCAAGATTCCACAGCAATGATGGATGTTTATTCTTAAAAACAGGCACGAAAAAACACAATCTACAGTGCAACAGTTTGCAGTTCAACAATTTACCCGGGTTTCGTCCGCCAAGACGAACTTCATAATTCCCAAACAATGTTCCTTTAACACCTATCTTTATTTCAGGAGACAATGAAACTAGTCCAGAATCCACACTGTCAAAGCTGACATAAGGTGAAATCTCTCACAGCCAATAATGATCAAGTTAAAAATAATTCCCAAACAACTGAAGGCCAGCCCAGACGGGCACCTGTACTTCACCACTGGCTAACCACAAAAAGCTCAAACTTACCCCAAACAAACAAGTGACATTAACATGCTTTCCCTCTGGACACATCACATAATCACTCACTCTCCCATTCACCAGTCAGGCACTTTGGTCTTCCTCACATTACTTTCCTGCACTAAGATGGGACATCTCTTCCATACTGCTTATATTCTATATAGTTGTTTTCTGTATTTCTTTACCTTATTTTTACTATCTTTCACCAGTTGTGCTCGCTTCCTTCACTACTTCACCCTCTTCTTCTTCATACCTTACTCTTAATCCCTTCTTACTGCCCCTGTACTTAATTATTACTGTTATTAATTCATTGCTAGCGTCACACAACATTTTGTTTGTATTCACGATACTTCTTGTTGACTTGCTGGTCTACTGTCATTTATATTTGTCCAAGATAAGACAAAAACAGGTCCAAATGGATCAGTATTCTAACCCAGTTACCAAACTGAATGAATGAATGAAATAAATAAACAAAAGCAAAAATCTGCTAACTCAATTGTGGTGATGTATCCAGCAAGTAACATACCTTAGTTCCATGTGAATCCATGGTCAGTTTAATCTTTCTTAAAGCACCCCATTCAAATTCCTTTACACCTGACAAATGGTTATAACTGTGTTAAGGCAAAGAAGTCAAGTAAAAAAAAAGAAGCAATGCAGTTTTACACAGAATCTGACAGCAAGCACATAGGTACAACACACACACACACACACACACACACACACACACACACACACACACACGCAAACGTAGCCTGCATTCCCCTTCCATTATCATCTATACTGCTTGACAAGTGTGTCAGCAGAATTGCAGAATTCTGGCAGTAATCTCAGAAAAGAAATATCGTCAAAGATTTCAATCTTGATTTGCTATGTGAGCATGCACGTGCGCTGCACACACAAAAAATGTAAAGAAAAAATATACATACATATATATATATATATATATATATATATATATATATATATATATATATATATATATAGGCCCCCTTCAAAACATCTAAAACCCATACCATCTGTTTGTTTTTCCCGGTTAGGGGTCGACATAGTGGAACTCCGGTCCACTAATGATTGGCAGTCGATTTTTATGGTGCCAAGAAGACATCCCAATGCCCAACCTTCAATGAAGGCATGCCCATTCAAGCGTGTCTTTCGAATGCCACTCGACCGCGGGGAGGACATGCAGACTCCACACAGAAGGCTCTCCAGCCAAGAATCGAACGGGAGAACCTTTTGCTGTGAGGCGACAATGCTACCGCTGCTTCCTAAAACCCATACCATCTAATTTCATAAACTTGAGACCAGAACATGTAAAACCCAAAACATCGAAAACCCATAACATTGAATTTCATAACATCTAACAGTACAAATCACATGAAAATAACATCCCCTCCGCATATAAAGACATATAATGACACCAAACTACCAAACACACTTTTTACTATGTTTCTGCAGGGAAGCTTGATACAGTGGGGTTAGGAAATTAACTTTTTCCCACTGCAGTGCGATCTTGGAGTTGGTATATTTAATTTACTGGAGGGTGTGGGGGGGTGCAGGGGGGACCCCTGCAGAAACATAGTAAAAAGTGTTTGGTATCGTTATATGTGAAGGGAATGTTATTTTCTTGTGATTTGTAGCGTTAGATGTTATGAAATTAGATGTTATGAAATTAGATGTTATGGGTTTTGGATGTTTCAAAATAGACCTATATATATATATATATATATATATATATATATATATATATATATATATATACATACATACATACACACACACACATATACACACACACACACATATGTGTGTGTGTGCTGCACACACAAAAACTGTAAAACAAAAAAAAAAAAAAATATATATATACATATATATATATATATATATATATATATATATCACACACACACATATATATATATATATATATATATATCTCACATACACATATATATGAAGCTGCGGTGGTACGGCGGTAACGTTGTTACCTCATAGCAAGAGGTTCTCCCGTTCGATTCTCGGCGTGGCTTGGGAGTGCCTTCTGTGTGGAGTCTGCATGTCCTCCCCGCGGTTGGGTAGCGTTCGAAAGACATGCATGCGTAAATGGGCGTGCCTTTGTTGAAGGTTGGGCATCGAGCTGGCACCTTGGCATTTCGTAAAAATCTACTGCCAATCATTAGTGGACCGGAGTTCCGCTGTGGCGACCCCTTACCGGGAAAAAGCCGAAAAGACAAACACATTTTATAGATATATATATATATATATATATATATATATATATATGGTTTACTATTGTTTCTTCGAACGGCAAAACAGGAAATTAGAAAAACAAACCGTGACAATGTCGAACCAAATGCCCGACACATTTGATTCAACATTGTTGCCGAAAGCAGCACGTGATAGCCGTATAGGAGCTGATGTAAATCAGACTCCTATACGACATATCACGATTTTGCAGGGGGGGGCAAGCCCCCCTGTACCCCCCCCCCACTTGTATATTCTAACTCAGAGATCACACTACAGTGGGGATTATGGATGAAGCTCCATTGCCCACTATACCGCGATCTCTGTGCAGATAGCCGAATTACACTTATACGAATGCAGTAGTGCATTCGCATAAAGTGTTTTTGACTATCTCAACTATTGTTTGTGCGCTCGACATTCTGATTTTCGGCACACTGCTGCCGACAGGTTTACTATTGTTTGTGCGAACTATATTTTATATATATATATATATAATATATACACACACATATACACACACCCTACTCAAACAATGAGCAAATTTACCAGGCTCTGTCACAATGTAAGCTTCACAAGAAGGCAGAATTTTCAAAAAAAAAATCTAGTCATAATCATTAAGCAGCTACTGAAAAACACTTTCTTCCCCTGCTGAAGCGAATTAAAGCTGTACATCACTACCACTAGGAAGCATAAAGTCCAAGCTGAGCACTCCTTCCTTAGACGGGTATCAACAATTTAGTTTTTTTCCATCGTGTCTTTTTTTTTTTTTTTTTTAAACTTTATTAAACTAACACTGTAGACAAACTAGGAACACAGGCAACAGAAAAAATTAAACCACAGCAATTATTTTTCATGTTCATTACTGTGTAGTTTGCCTCTTCTCTTAAGTTCCCATCTTCAGTTCTTTTATCTCTTACAATCTCTTACAATATTCAGTAACTCACGTAGAGATGGTTTAGATTTCCGATTTCCATTTTCTAGTAAACGCTTTTTTGTCAGCAAATAGCATTAAAATTATTAAGCTCTCACAATCTTTGGGCAATTCAGATACTATATCTCAGTTCAATAACCTTTTTCAGTTACAGTTACAGTTTGCTCCCCCAATATTTCTGACAAAGTACTCTGCAGAAACTTTTAAAAAATCTGCCAGTTTATTACATAACCAGTTAACCCCTCTGTCCCATCATACCTCCACAGAATTTGCTATTTATCTGAGGAACAACTGTATTAAGTCTACTTAAAATGTAAAACAAAACTATGAAAATACTTCTAAGCATAAAAGTTACGACTCATTGGAGAGTACATTTCCATAGAGACAAACAGGTGAAAGCAGTTCATCTCGAGTATTCTTTGTGGAAGAAAATGCAAAATTTAAAAGGTACAATGGCAAGCAGTTCAGTGAAAAAAATTAAGTTTGAAATTATGGGAAGCGAATAAGAGGTAACAACCTCGTAGGCAGCTTTAATGCTTTAATACAGTTAATAGAACAATGTACAATTTAGTTTTATTTAGAGATAGCCACTGCATTTTTTATGTCTAAAAGTTAGTGTTTCCTAAAAGGATACAAGTGTTTTTTTTCATATCTGAGGGGGAGAGAGAGAGACAAGAAAAGAAGAGACAGCAACTAGTGTAAGTAGGACTTACTGGTAAGGTAGTAGCATGCGCTTTAGTGTGGGTAACGTTAATTTTAGGTTAGATAATGCCTGTAGGTGCAGCTGTCAATTTGGAGCAACCGTTCCCTTCTGGAGAGTTAAACTTCACATTTTGAAGATGTACATAGTTTTCTGTATTTGTTCCGAGTTAAAACGGATGGAGGTGTTTTGTATTTAATTTTCAAATTTTGTTTGACAGCTTTCATTAAAACAAAGTCTTAAGAAAACTGCACAAATGTCACATTTTTCATCTCCATTTGAATGCAAGATCAGCCTGCAAGCTTTAATATATCATATAAAACAAAAGCTGGAAATACACATTAAAAAAAAAACTGTCATGCTTAATATGTGGGAGCAATAGCTTTTATCATGATGGGCAAGCTGTCCATATTATCTTGGAACATGAATGACCTTACAGATATAGATAAAAAAGGAAAAAGTAAAGAAATGCAGAGTGCAAACAACAATGCTGTAGGAAATATATTTGGAAAGAAATGAGCATGTGAATTTGACAGAGAGATGATTTCAGAATGGATATTCAGCAGAATATCAGGGTTAGAGGAAATAAGGAGTTGCTGTGTCTTTCGGCTTTTCCCGGTTAGGGGTCGCCACAGCGGAACTCTGGTCCGCTAATGATTGGCAGTAGATTTTTATATGCCGAGTTGCCATCCCTGACGCACAACCTTTAACGAAGGTAGGCCCATTCACGCATGTCTCCACACAGAAGACACTCTAACTGACAACGTCTTACAGAAATATGGAGTAATTATATTAATTGCTAGAGATACTCCAATAGTGATAAATGGGGGGGGGGGACAAAAATGGTAGATTTGTGATAATAAGGGGCTACTGGTAAAGGAGGAGTATTACAATGGCCTGCATTCAACCAAAAACTGCTATTATGGAGTTTAAGAGATTTTTGGCAGAAATCACCTTTCAGCAGAGATTTATAGGCGAGGACTGGAATTTAATTTTAATGAGTGAGGCTGTATGGGGGGGGCTAGAAGGGACAATATAAGAATACATATTTCTAAAGAAATGTATGAAAATATTTGCTAATAATGTGAATTCAACATAATAGAATTTACATATTATTCCCCAAGGTACAATAACTGGGCTAGACTAGATAAAAATTGTACTTCAAAGCTGTGCATTTATCCAATAACTATTTATGATCATGCACTAATAAAACTGAGATATGTAGGGTAATGAAGTAAAAGTAAGACACTAGCACTTTCCCACCTACCTGTTAAAAAGAGACAAATTTAAGGAATGTGTAGTGGAAATTATTCAAAAGTTAAAGAAGATAGAAATATCTTCACAAGTTACAGTTGGGGACTGGGATAAAATGAAAATGGGAGTTTACAAACAAGGTCACAAATAAAAAGAGAGAGAGACATGGTTAGGAAGTAATATAAATTACTCAGAGGGACTGACAACGGTTGAAGTACTGGAGAGAAAGGAGAATCTCACAGAACAACAGGAGGAGCAAATGCAGAGTGCTAAAGAGAAAATAAGGGAATGTCTGGATAAAATGCACAAGCTTAGAAAGATTGCACTTAAGCAACTATTTCTTGATAACTGCAGAGCACAAAACCTTTTAGCTCAACTACTTAAAGCATCAAAATGTTGAAAGGGTTGTTGCCAAAATTAGGGAACCTATAAGAAGAAAGACAACCAGAGATTTTAGAGATATTATGGAAATTTTATGAAAATTTACATAAAACAATATGTGGAAATCAAAAAAAGTGTACAAATGGAAATTGACACCCATGCACTGGCCCAGCAATCAAAGAGCCTCAATCCTCCCCACTAACACCAGTGAGGGGAGCCCACATAGGGAAGGATAACAAATATACACACGTCAAAGTACAATTTCCCTTAAGAGCACACAGAAATCACAGTCCGTTTGGGGCTGGTTTCTCCCTCTCTCTCCAGATCCCCAATAAGACTCCCCACTGGCACACTATAGGGTCCAGATCTCAGCCTAGTGGGCAAGCTAAAACCTCCAGCACCCTTTCTGTCCAACCAGTGCTTTGTGTCCCTGCCCAAGTAGCGGACACGGACACACACACACACACACACACACACACACACACACACACACACACACACACACACACACACACACACACTGAGATATGAGTTGTATGCAAACACTCCTGGGGAAGGCTGGCACAGCTTATTCAGCTGTGCCACATTTCTGTCAGTCTAAAAGGTAGTACCAGCTGCCACCACCCACTAGTATCAGCTACTAAAAAGGCCTTTAACAAAGGGTGTCCAATTATTACTGTGCAATATTATTATCCAAATGATAAGTTCAACTGAACAGTCAAGGCTTATTTGGAGTGACTTGGACAGTATCACTATATACATGTAATGTACTCTACAGCTTAAATTATCTCTACACAAAACAGCCACAGTGGAAAGGTTTAAAAATATTTAATAATAAAAACACAAGACAATACTTCTTACTACACAGTGCTAGTCAATAGTTCAGACACAGGAAAATGCATAAAATAATACAGTAGAAAAGTTCTGACATCAATACAGAAAAACACAGTCTAATCTTCTAAAATAAACTTACATATAGAGCATAGCAGTGCTGGTGATGTTGGATGTTCTCAAGACAAATGCTAAAATGCTCTCATTCTTTCTGTCCTTAAATTGATAACACAGTACCACTAATTAATTTCAGACTACATCATTTCTTTCTGGTTCCCTGGCCAACAGAAACTCAGAGGTTAACAGCCCTTTTGATCTTGCAGCTTGGCCAGGAAGCCAAAGCAATAAAAGAAATTATACATGTAAATTCTAGCCATTAACTCCGGCCTCAAAACAATAGGCAGAATGCCTCCCTCTAGACATCTCTCGGCTTAGAGTTTTAGATCAACAAATTTCGCAATGATTGACTTATCAGCTTTCTTAAAGCAGAGTCCACTATTACATTTTTTCCAGTTCAACATCCACTACAGTCTTTTCACATTTAAGAGAACAAGCCCGTGGCTTACATTAATATTTACAAATGACAGAATTATCTAAAAATTATGTCTAGCTAGGCTGGCAGCCTTCACAGAAATATTTACAGGAGACTTAATTATGCAAAGGTTAGAGGTAGACGAGGCTCAACAACTAAACACAAAACAGTTAGTATCGGAGGTAATGAAATAAAAACAATGATGTATAATCAAGGAACAGTTAGCATGCCTGTGGAAATTTGGAAATTAGGAGGAAAGAAAGTGATAAAGGAGGTGAAGCACCAACATCTTGGAAGAAAGTTGTGGTGGTTGCATTACCCAAAAATGGCAAAGCCCCTCAGACCCAGCTATTTGCTGAAATCAGTGCAGTGTAAAACTAGCTTTGTTATGACTTGTGCGTGTGCGAGTGTGTTGGGGGGGGGGGGCTGTAGTGTAAGAGTACCAAGCTGGCTATAATATTTTTGTCATATAACATTATCAACACTGCCTTTATGCTTATGGAGGGGGGGGGGGGGCATGACTGCAATGTATTTAAGAGAAGCAAGTTGGCCATAATTTCTCTTACCATCAGAAAAACATTATAGCCTTTACACTTAATAGGTGGTTATCATTGGTGATTTGATAGGAAGAGAATGTGTGTGAAAACAACTGCTCATTGCCCCCGTGGTATGGTGAGTAGCATTGCTGGTTCACAGTGTTTTGCTTTGGTTGAGTTCTTGGCTGTGGCCTTTTCTGTGTGGAGTCTACATGCCCTCCCTATCTGTGCATGTGTGTATTCTATCCATGAGCTTTGGTTTCAAAACCATGGAGTAGACAAACTGGCATTCCTCTAGCTTTCCTGAAAGTGAACATGTAGTGTGCATGTGCGTGTGTAAAATAAAATGATTTGTGTGTGTGTGTGTGTGTATATATATATATATATATATATATATATATATATATATATATATATATATATATATATATCTTACACACACATATACACCCACACCAAAATTGGGTTCATCCATAACTCTTCTGGTTAAATCAGTAAAATTTAGATAAGTAATTATCTTTCAAAAAGTAGGCATAAAATAAATAGCAGAACATATAGACCTTTAGAGCTTCTGGGGTCTAGTGTTCCCCACAACCCAGACTGCATAAATGGAGTCTGACACGAACTTATTGGTAGCCTTTTCCCTCTACTGTACCCATTATAAAAAAAAAAAAAAACAGTCCTGTTCAGAGGTGTATTTGGAAGCTTTATGCAGCTTGTGTGTGTGTGTGTGGGGGGGGGGGGGGGGGCTCGGGATGGTGTGGTCATTACTTAACATTTCCTCTCAATAAGACCTCAGATGTACACAGGAGGCCATTATAGCATGTGTTGGGGCTGGGGCATGTAGTAATTTCTTTCACTTTTCTCACAGACTTCAGGGGGTGTGCAAAGGAGATTACTATCACTTGTGTAAGGGCAGTACACTGTGTAGGAGCAACAAGTTAGAATATGTTACTGTGATCATTCCCCCCCACACTTTCCACTCAATAACATATCAGGCTTCTGGGGAGTAGGAGTGAAGAGGATAAAGGCATTCAATGTATACATATGACAGCAGCCACTTCAGATACATGATTGTGGCCATTTGAAACTCTGCTTTAATTTCAATCTAACACCAAAAGGATGCACAAATAGTGAATGCCTACATTTTTGCGCAGGGGATAAGGAGGCAGCTAGTATTTTCCGGATGTGATTTATGCATCCTTTCAACCATGTCTTATTAGTTTACTGTGAGCTGCTATTGTGTCACCTTGAGCACAACTTGTATGCTCCTTTAAAAAAAAAAAAAAAAAAAGAAAAAAGAAGAAAGAAGAAATTACTTTTACTCATTATTTCTGCTCAGGCCACCAGTGGATCAAAAGGTTAGGAAAATGGTCTAAAATGCACCTCACAGTGCCTATAACCATATGGCTTCTGGGGTCATGGTGGCCCCCTAGATCCCCAGCTTAATGGGCTATTTCCTACACAGTTATTACTGTGCCATCCTGGTCAGGTAAGGTGTGTTGAAAAGATGAGAGAAAAATAAAATTTAAAGAGCAGCTCTGAAGGTCTTTCCTTAATCATAATTTTTGTTCAAGCCATCATTGGATTAAAATGTTGTAAAATATGCCATTCAGAGTGTATACAAAACAATAACTTCTTGAAAAAGCTGAAGAGTAAGGCAAAATGTGACTAAACCATGATTATAAAGTGTTTAGGTCTATAACGGCTAAAATAATAGCAAATGTGATGCCAAAATTGATAACAATGGGTCAATGTGGTTTTATGCAGGGGAGGCAAACATTTGACATAATTAATGGAACACTGATGATCCAAAGGGGAGCAGAATGCAAGAAAATACCACTGTTGTTGGTGGGTCTTGATGCGGCGAAAGCATTCAACAGAGTAATCTGGGACTTTATTAGCAGGGACACAGACGCATTTGCATTCCCTGATAAAATTATAAGGTAGATTTCCCCTTTGTTATTTCAAGGATATATGTACCTGATAAAACCAGAAAAGGACATTTCAGTGTTGTGGAATACTTTGAGACAGTTTCAAATCTTTTTGGGATAGAAAATTAATGAAACTAAAACAAAGGCAATATCAGAAAATACATACCCACACACAAAGTGGTTCAGCAATATCCATATTTATGGGGACATGATAATGATAAAATGAAGTACTTCTGAGTATGGGTTAAAAATGAGTCCAATGTGGCAGCTAAGAATATGTGGGAAGAGACTACACAAAAGATAATATGCAAACTGAGAAATCTGAAGATATGTTATATGGATATGGATAGTAAGATACAAGCAGTTAAAATGTTTTAGTCTCTTTAGTCTTGTACACAGGTCAGTCATATTTTTATCAACCAGAGGAGAAGTTGTGGATAGCAATTAATAAAGAGCTGAAGCATTTTATCTCAGAGGGGAAGGCGGCAAGAATCAATTGGGATAAACTACAAGGGGGTTTGGGATTACCTGATTTGAAGGGGAATTTTAGAGCTACAACAGTTATAACACTTATACATAGTACAAGCAGAAACTTATAATTCAAAGTGGAAAGGGATGATGATGAAATGGAGGGTCAAGAAACAAGGAGAAACTGGGATTCTGGATGCAGATCTTTAAGGAGAGCAACAATAATCATACAGAATATTATATTCAAAGTAGCAGAAAGGATTCTGAGAACTAAGCCAACAATGGAATGGAGAAAGGAGATTCTGCTGATAGGGATGACTACAATTACAGATGCAGACAATAGGCAAGAGGGGGTTGGAATTTATTGGAGAAAACTGGCAAAGGAACCAAGTTATTGGGAAAAAATAACTAGAGAGGGAAAGATAACAATGGGAAGGCACCAAGAATTTATTTGGACTGCAGGTTAGAGACTGAACTCAATCCCTGATAGGTATGGCAGAGTATAGTAGAAGAGAAAGGTATAAGGGAGTCCTAAACGAAAGGCCAGCACTGGTAGAGGTTTTAGTAAAATCTAGAACAGAAGCTACTGCTAAAAAAGGAATAATTAGTAAAGCATATAAAATACTGATTCTTATAGTTAGCATGCAATCAGAAGAGGTTAGAAAGGATTAAGACAGACTGGATAAGCAATTCACAAAGAAACAATGGGGGATATACTCATGTCTCCCAAATATGCAACAAAATCTGGATTTCTGCTTGGAAATGTTTACATAAGCATTTTTATACCCCAAGTAGACTCCAGAGAATTTTTTCTCAGGTAGACAACAAATGTTAGAGATGTGATGGGGAAGAAAAAGGTAATTGGGGGCATATTTTCTTGGAGTACAATGAGTTGGCAGATTTTAAAGATTCCCTGTAGATGACTATCAGAGATACTGGGTGAGCAAACTGGTGCATCTGGGGAAATTATTTTTCTGAGCTATGATACAGAATTGGACTTGCCCAGACATACAAGGCCTTGCTCTAATTATGGTGGCTGTCAAAAAAGCAATTACTGGAAAATAGAAATCTAAGTCTAAAGCAATTGTACTAGAAGTAGTGAATATAGTAACAGAGATAAAACAGGAGTTGGGATCTTCAGAAAAGGGCAAAACAAATGACACGGGAAAAATGGGAATTGTCAGAAAAATACATACAGGTGAGGAATGAGATTTAAAAGAAGGGAGAATGTGAATGAGCTATGTATTTTTTGACAATGACTGGGTAGATAAGTGATGTATAATGTTTGCAATTAAAATTATGTCAACATGGTTTGGGGTGCATAATGATTTCAACTAAGATTGTGTCAAAATGGTTCATTTTCATTTCTATAAATGTATGATTGCCTGTGTCATAAGTGATAAAGATGTTTCTTGTTTACAAAAAACAGCAAGGCAAAATGTGGAAAAAGGAAAAAAGGTGATGTACATGGTGTAGGGAACCTGACAGGGGGTGGGGGTTGGCGCTCTTACGTGTGTGCAGGGGGAGTGAAACAGTAGGCAGTGGGGGGGGGGGGCACCATGAAGCACTTTGCCTACACAGCACCATTTCACCTTTCACCTAAAGGCCAGCCCTGTACACAGGACTGCTGCAATATGTCATTACTGCATCCAAATGCCATTCAATGCCAATATCCTGTGAATTGAGAATATGGTACATAGACTTTTCAAACTGTGACAGCATTATAGCTACATTTCAGTCTGTGCTTACTGCCACTAAAACTCTGGAGCATAAACTAAAATGTTTATGAGGGGTGACAGTGACAAGGTGATGCAAACTGGAAATATCTGTGGGCCCACAACTTAACACTTGCTTGGGGGTCCCAAAAACACTTAACACCTGACCTGCAGACAGGAATGCTGCACATGTGTTAAAGTCATTACTGTATCCACTTGCGATCTTGCCTTATCCACATGCAGACCCTAATCTCAAAGTGGAAATTATTTTCTAACTGTGGCACAATACCTTGTAAAAACGCTGGTATTGTCAACAATAAAGGATGGTGCAGGAAAAAAAGTAATCCACTGCATATAAGGTTAACACCTTATTTAGAAGTTTGTTGGTCAGCGTAAAGTCAACGAAAATACACTCGTGTGAAACTTCTAAATAAGCAAAAAAGTTTTAATGAACAGAACAAATAGCGTGAAACGCTACAAGCGTTTTTCGTTCTGTATGTAACAGAACTTCTTCAGACAACAGCCAGTACAAATTCAAACAGTCATTAAATAAACTTTTCAAATTTAATGCAAGCACTTAATTAGCTAATTAATAGCATTTCAGCCTCCATTTAAAGAGGCAATGCACGCTATTAAGCATCACTGCAACAAAACCAAAATACTAAATCTACCTAACATACAAAAACTCATTTTACCAAAACCACATAATGTTGTGTAATGTTAAAAATATTTATGAAAAGTATACATATATATAATATATAAAAATGTTAAAACTTATAAATTAAAAACATAATAACTAAGTACAACCCTTATTAAAGGCTTTTCTTATGTATACTAACTTAGTTAATCTAAGCAATGAATTATTTAAAAATATATAATAGTAATACATAACTCCATTACTTATTACTTTAATCATGTTAAAAACATCCAAAAGACTTATATATTAGTTAAAAACTAAAGTCTACCTCATAAGATTTTTAATCCTCAAAATACAAGAAATTGAACACGAGTCATTAAGTCCTGGTGCCTTACATGCTGCTAAACGAAGTTGCCAAGCTAGTTCTTTTTTCTCTAGTTCTAATTTTAAGAGGTTATCATTTATTAAGCTGTGGCTTACTAGTTGTTTATTGATTTGACTAATACCCATAAAACTAAATGAATGGTCAGGGTGACTAGCACAGTGTCTAGCCAAAGCATTCTCATTTTTACCTTTACTAATTACATATAGATGCTCGTAAATTCTATCACGTAGACTCCTATCCGTCTTACCCACGTAGAATGATGGGCATTGACTACACTGTGCCAAGTAAACCACAGCCCTAGTGTTGCAGGTATATGATTCCTTTACTTGAAAGGTTACTGACCCAATAGTAAATACATCTGATGTCTCAATATACCTGCAATATTTGCATGCTCCACACTTCTTAGTTCCCCCCTTAGTATTGGTACTAATAGGTTTAGTTTCAAGAATCCTTTTCATGTTAGTACCTCTTCTGTATGTGATTACAGGATTAAAATTTAGAATCTGAGAAACATCCTTATCTGTAGATAAATAGGACCAATATTTCCTCACAATTTTCTCTATCTCAAATGCCTCTAGGCAAAATGTGAAAGTAAACGCAATTGTAAAATTCTCATTATGCCCAGTACCATACACAAGGCCCTGGTCTGTATTCCCAGTAATAGTCAAATGTGCGTTGTCATTACCTATTTCTGAATCAATAATTCTGTTAGGGCTATCGGTTCTGTTATTGCCCATCAGAATTGGTTTATAAGTACCTGTTTTTCTCTTCTTAATAACTTCTTGAAAAATGTTATTCAAAAAGGATACAGGGTATCCTCTTTTTAGAAACATATGATATAACAGGTCACATTCCTCTTCAAATTCCTTAAATAAGGAAACCATCCTCGCTGCCCTCACTAGTTGACCTTTTACCACAGCTTTTTTCTGGTACAGAGGGTGCATGCTGGTGAAATGGAGGAAACTGTTGGAATATGTTACTTTTCTAAAGATTTTTGCTGTATAATGACCATTGTTTTTACTTAATTCAACATCCAGGAAATTGATGGTAGTTTCCTGGAAGTTTTGGGTAAATTTTAAAAAGGTTGTAGTAGAATTAAAAAAATTCACTAGTTGGTTTCTTCTTCCTTATTACCTTTAAATACAATGAAAATGTCATCCAAAAATCTTTTGTAGCTTACGAACTGGTTGGCCCAAGGGCTGTTAAAAATGTAATTATTCTCCCAATGGGCCATAACCAAGTTCGCAAAGCTTGACCCTACAGGGGAACCCATCGCTACTCCTATTTTTTTAATAAAAAGTTTGTTTTCAAACACAAAATTATTTTTTAGAATAATATCAAGAAGTTGTTCAACTAAGTTACACTCTATTACTTGCTCCTTTGAGTCTAATAGAGTCAGTCACCCATTCAATTCCCAAGTTATGTGGGATACAGAAGTACAAATCTGTCACATCCACAGTTACAAAGTTAGCCATGTCATCATATGTTATGGACTGCATGCACTGCAGGAAGGACCAGGAATCCTTCAATATCTGATGTTCCATACTCACATATTTTTTCAGGATAGTATCCACTAGTTTGGCACACGGGTAGGTTATTGACTGTCTCGCATCTACCAACGCCCTCAATGGTGGATTTGATATGTTTTTATGTAATTTCGGGATCCCAAAAATTTTTGGGATCCTCGGTGCTAACATAGTCAAATAAGTGTACTGTTCTAAAGTTAATAAACCATCTGTGAATAGGTCAGAAATAAACATTTTAATCCTATTATAGGCTTGATTAAACTCATTTTTACTCACTGGTGCATATGTATTACTTTCTAATAAGGTCAACATAATATTGGAATAATCCTCATTATAAAACACCACCAGCCCACCGCCCTTGTCCGGCTTCATAAGCCTGAGCGGTAGATTTCTTAAAGAGGTTAGTAGTGTTTTTTCCTCTACTGAAATGTTAGAACCATGTTTGTTTTTATTTGAATGTTTCATAAGGTCCCTGAATTCATTTTCACACAAATATTCAAATATACTTGTTATACTGTTTTTTTTTTTTTGGGGGGGGGGGTTGAAAGTACTAGCTACTCTCAGTTCATTTTCAATATGTGGTGAATTACCTAACAGTAAATTTAAATTTAGTTTACGAATAAACATTTTAAAATCAAGCAGTAATTCAGCAATGTCACATTTTTTAGATGGCACAAATGTTAGTCCTTTAGCAAATAGTTCCACCAAAATTTGGTCAATGCAACACTCAGTAAAGTTATAGATGGTAAAATCACCTTCTTTGTTTACAAGAGTTTCATAAAGTTTTAACCCAGATGCTTGTTGCTGCAGGTATTGTATCTCCGCTTGGGTCCTTGGGCTGAGTTCACATTCCAATTGCCCCCCCTCTCCCCACTGTAGTTTTTTTGGGGGCCCTGGTTGTATCTTTGATTATTGTCAGCTGAAAAAAAATGGTTAGAATTTGAGCCACCTGCTTCTTCTCCAAAAATGTCATCATCATTTATAAAGTACTCTGTGCTTGGCTCAACACCCAAATCCAAAGGTGCAGAAGTATTTCTAGTAGGCTTTTGTCTTCTTTGATCCTTATGAGCAGGTTGGGCTGTAGAACTTTGGTTGTTATTACTGCGTAAAACATTTTGAGACATTGGTGGCTTAGGAAAAGCCGCCCCTTCACGATAAGCTTTCAAGTCTCTTTGAAGTTTTTTTGTTTTATTAATTTTCAATTTAGACATTTGTTGGGCTATACTAGAAAGAATTCTGTCATATTCAAATTCATATCTATTAAAATCAAGGTCTACTTTAATATCCTGTTCAAGGGAACCAGTCTCTTTTACTAGTAGGTCAAGGGAAATTTGGTAATGTTTTACCATACATTGTGTATCATTTCCAAACCTTGCCTGTTGTAAATGCTTACTAGTTCCTTAAAGAAGTCCGAACCATGTTCCAACCTAGTAGGGTATGAATAATGCCTCAAACCCTTTGGAACAATATTTTCTTTAATACATCTCTTAAAATAGTTGAGCTCTAGCTGGAGTTTTTTAATTTTAAAAAGCTTGGCATCAAATAGTTTTAATTTGTCCGTGATTAAATTATCAGTCTCACTTAAATGTATAATGTCAGTACCTTCTTCTGTACAATCCATATCCAGTTCATTGTTTAACCACATTCCAATATTAAAGTTACTAACAGAATGTCCTGTATTTATTTCACCAACCTGGTGTCGTTGAGATGAACCTGCTCCAGAAGTGTGTGCTACCTGCACTCCTGCAGCTGGTAAACTAGTCCTGGCTGTTGTATTCCTTGAAACGCCGCTGGAGTTGGAAACACCATCTACCTTCACATTTTTTAGATGGCACAAACGTTAGTCCTTTAGCAAATAGTTCCACCAAAATTTGGTCAATGCAACACTCAGTAAAGTTATAGATGGTAAAATCTTTTTATCTGGATGTTTTTAACATGATTAAAGTAATAAGTAATGGAGTTATGTATTACTATTATATATTTTTAAATAATTCATTCACAAACTTAACTCTTTGCTTCCAGACAAATGTTCTTTTTCATTTAGAAGGGGACAGACCATCGGCTCTAAACTTAGTTATTATTAGAGAGTTGGTTTGGATTCTCCTGCTTCAACCCAGTTGTCTATTTCAGGCAAACCTATTGTTGGATGTATACTCTGTGGACACTGTTCTTTCTGTATTCGTGTTTCACGTACTAGTGAATTTAGCAGTAAAAACACTTCAGACGTTTTTGACATCAAATTTTGGGCCAATTGTAACACTGAGTGGGTCATCTATTTGGTGACCTGCAATTGTTCTGCTTTCCATGTTGGAAAGACCTCCAGGGCCTTTCGTCTTAGAATTTGTGAGCATTTGAGCGATATTAAAAATAAACGCACCAGCAATGCACTATATACACATTGTTTAAAACACGCATCAGCATCTTTTAAATTTGTTATCATTGATTGCATTAAGGGGAGATGCAAAGATAAACAGTATTGGCAGGAAATACTTAGCTCCAAGGAGAGAAAATGGATTATAAAACTTTGTTTTCACCTGGCCTTAATGACCAATTGTAACAATTGTTAATGCTGTGTTGCGATTGGTCTTTATGTATGGCTCACTTATATATATGGATGTGTTTTGATCCTCTGACTTTTTACTTTGTATTTCACTGAAGAAGGCTCTGAGGAGCCGAAACCAGTCTGATGGTTTTGTAATTGTTTTGACAACATTAGAGTCTTAGGGGGATTCTTCTTCCCTATGGCAATAAATCATTTTTGGATGTGGCATTTGCCAACACTTGCTGACGTTTTCTGTTTTTGATTTTTTCTTGTTTGGCCATGCAAGGGTTCCACAGGCACCTGATTCTTGTTTGGACAGCTAAATAAATGCACACTAATAGGACAGGCAGACACCCCAGAGTGGAAAATATGTGATAAGTAATCCAAAACCACTGAAACTGGGGCTGACAAGGGGTCTAATTGTTTATTCGCTGCAAAAAGAGAAAACCTTTTCCATTTATTGAGACAGATTAAGTCTGGTGGACGATTTATGAGATGCAAAAAGAATATTGCGCACCGGGGACGAGAGGTTTTCCTGTCTGGCAATCACTGGAAGTGGAGAAATCAAGCCGTTAGTTTCAGGGTTGTTACATTGGGGTGAGTCAGACCCTGCAGATGGGAGATCAACGTTGGGTAATGGATTGAGGATCCATGGTCGATCTAGCAGGTGAGGCCAGAGGAAGGGAAACCAGACTTGTCGAGGCCAATATGGAGCAATGAGGATGCTTTTCTACTACCGTGCTTTCTTCAGAAATTGGGAGATGAGGGGGAGAAGAGGATATGCATAAAGTAGACCCGAGGGCCAAGTGTGGACTAGAGCATCCCTCGGTGACTGTCCCCGAGGGAGGATCAGGGCGAAATAGTTGCTGCATTTGTAGTTGGTTGGGTCGGTGAATAGGTCGCAGCAAGACTGGCCTCAGCGGTTGAAAATTGTTGCCGCTATCATAAGGTTGTGGGACCACTCATGAAGTTATAAGATGCACCTGCTCAACTTGTTCGCTATCACGTTGGAGCTCCTGGGAATGTGCATTGCAACTAGAAAGCGGTTGGAAGCTATCGCCCATTGCCATATTCTTATAGCTTCTAGGCATAACGGATAATATCTGGTGCACCCTTGCTTGTTGATGTACCAGACCACTGACATGCTGTCTGATTGGATCGCAATTGTCCCTGACGGAAGGATAGAATGGAATGCTTACAACGCTAGTAGCACTGTCCTCAGTTCCAGGACATTGATATGGAAAAGGGCCTTGGTCTCTGACCAGGTGCCTTGGACAGTTTTTGCCTGACACAGCCCCCACCCCCCACCCCATCAGGGAGGCGTCCGTGGTCAACGTGGCTTTTGGCTGATGGGGGCTGAAGGGGAGAGACCATTGTTGGGGATTTCAAGATGTCCACCAGAGGAAATCTTGCTTGCATCTCTGAGTTACACTTACCTGAAAAGACAAAGGATGTTGTAGAGAGTACCTCCGAGTGAGACGTAACCACTGAAGGAGGAGTCTCATGTGGACTCTGGCTAGAGGAACAATGGTGATCAAGGCTGCCACTGATCCCAAGAGTTGGAGTATGGACTGAACAGAAGACTTGTGGTGACAAAGCAGCGGGTGAACCTGATGCCTTGTTCTTTGAAGTCTGTGGACCGGGAGAGATGCTGTGCAATTTCTCGTGTCCAACAGTACCCCGATGAATTCTAAAGATTGTGCTGGGGTCCTGTTGGACTTCTCCCAGTTTATACTGATTCTCAGGCGTTGTGAGGAAAGTGTAGTGTAGGGCTTCTTCCAGTAAACGCTTGGTGAAGGCAATGAGGAGCCAGTCGTCTAGATATGGAAACGCCTGGAATCCTTGAAGTCGCAGGTCAGCGATAACTACTGCCATCCATTTGGTGAACACTCTGGGGGCTGTAGAGAGACCGAAGGGCAGTGCTCAAAATTGGTAGTGACTGGCTCCTATGCGGACGTGAAGAAATCTTCTTAAGCATTTGTCCATTTTTATGTGGTAATACACATCTTGAAGATCTACACAGCACATCCAATCATCTTCTTCCAGAAGAGGAAGGATAGACTGAACCGTGACCATCCGGAATTTCTCTGTTTTTACAAATTTGTTCAGTGTGCTGAGATCCAGAATTGGTCTCCAGTCCCTTGTCTTTTTTGGCACTAAAAAGAAGCCAGAGTAAAAAACGGATCCTATCTGGTCTGGGGGGACTGTTTGGGTGACTTTTTTTGTAGCAGCTTTTGAATTTCATGTGCTGCTGCTTCCCTTTGACTGGGTGAAATGTTGGATAATTTTCTGGATGAGGGTGGAGAAAGATGGAAGGGGATGTGATAGCCTCTGGATATTATCCTTTGTACCCAAGGGTCTGTGGTTATGTTTCGCCAGGCAGTGGGGTACAAGGAAAAACAACCCCCGACCACTTACAGAGGTCAGCAGTCAGGCAACGCTTCAGGTGTGCTGACAGGGTTGGCCAGAGAAAGAATCTCTGGATCCCTGATTTCGTGGACCTCCTCTGCCCTGAAAGGGGAGTCTTCCATTGGAGTTTCCCCCTCTGCTTCTAGGGGAGAACTCGGTACGTGTGTCCCAGGAAGAGCCCTGTGATTTCCTGTGCCACATCTTCCTGCCCCTCTGATTTCTGGAATAGAATCGCTGAGGAGTGGAGCGTCTGACACCAACAGCAGATAGGGCCTTGCTTTCTTGTTCGCACCTTGCCACCGTATCTTTAACTTTAGGGCCAAAAAAGAAGTGACCTTCATGGGGGCATTCATAAAGGAAACCTTAATGAGTCCGCAAACTCACAAAGGCACATCCAGGCATGGCATCCGATGACTATACCTGTGCCTGCCGCTCTAGCTGCTCCTTCCATTGCATGAGAAATAAGATGCATGGAAGAAATGGATATGGATTCTAAGGTGGCTATCGGAGAAGCTACGTTGTCACAGACCTCATCAGAAACAGCCCCTGCCAAGGTTTCAGAGAGTTGATTGATAAGATCCCTCTGGAACCTTGTAAAGTGTGCCAAATGGTTCAAAGACCTTACAGCGAAGGTCGATGAAGCAAACACACGCTTCCAGATTCTGTCTATCGCCTGGGACTCCTTGTTGGACAGCTGGACAATTTGGCCGTCTTCTGCCAAGTCTTTTTTGGTTGCAGGCACCACGACCATGGCATCTACTGGAAGACCTCTCAACCAATGGGGACGCTCAGCTGGGGGAGATAAAATCTTGTCAGGCCTCCGTAGTATAGCTTCCAGGGTGTCAGGAGCCTTCCATGCGAGCTGGACAAGCTCATCGGCCAGAGGGGTAACCCAGGAGGTAGGGAGCCGGGCACGAAAGGCCTGCAGGAATACGGATTCCTCTGAGGAAGGATTAGAGGACTTCCAGTCACCCCTCTAAGGATCTCAAGGATGTCAACTAAGGACACCTCATCAGTGGGTGACCGTGGGGATCCTTCCCCATCAAAGTCTGTATCTTTGGTCAAAGACTCCTCAGTGGAGTCCATGTGTTTCCTCTTGCACAAAGCCTTGTGAGGTACTTCCTCAGTGGGAAGTTCTGGGGAAGACTGCAAAAAGGGGGTCTCCTGAGGGGGAGAAACCTAAGGCTCTTGTGCCCAGTGTCCAGCGGTTGTGGCTTGTGAGAGTTGCGGCACAGAGGACTCTGACATGTGGGGTTTGCCAGCAGAGGCAAGCACCCTCTCCATGGCCTGGAAGGCCGGACCGTCCAAAGAGGGATGGGAGCCCATAACAGAGCACGACAACCTCGGAACCGGGGTCACACCCTGCTCCAACGAGCCGAACCCCAGACCAGGACTCTCAAGAGGACAGTGAAGCAATGAGAGAGGGAGGATTCCTGGAGGGTGCCATAGAAACAAAATCGGCATGGAACCAAGAATGCCCTCCCCCACAGCACAGCCACTAGCCCGAGAATAGCCAGATGCCCATTGCACCGAGAGCGAATCTGGCTCCAAAGTGAGATCCAGTATTGGGTTTGGAGGGAGAAAGGCTGTTGTCGAAAGAATGGGCTTCGATACTTGGGTGGAAGTTGAAGGAGGAGTATATGTTGGAGTTTGGGGAGAAATACGTTCACCTGAAGGAGGGAACATAGGTTTAGACCACAAGCAACTGGTCAACAAGCCACAACACATCTTGTTCAGAGAGGCTCCTGGTCGACCTCCTAGAGAAACCTGAAGGCGATTCTGGCTTTTCTAGAAAAGAGCTATATTGGTTACCAAAGGAGAGTACTTGGTCTTTGCTAATTCAAGTGGTGCAGAGCCCAGAACAGAGGATGTCTGCACAGAAGAAAAAAGTGTCTAGGTAGTCTGCACCGACAAAGGCAGCGCCATAGAAGTTTAAGGTGTCTGCACCGTAAAGGCAATTGTCTGCACTGATGGGTCCAGTGCCATCAAAGAAGGTGTCTGCACCGGTAACCATGACTGCGCCAAAAAGGACTCCACCAAAAAGCATGTCGGTGCCGAAAGGGATTGTACCAGTGGTGTCAAAGGAGACTTTCCCTGCAGGGACGGTGCTGGTAAGGGCTGTGACAAAACTGTCGGAGCCGTAAGTGTGTGCACCGAGAACCCGGGTGCCATTGTTAATAAGGAGGACATGGTGTGTGCACCAAGAACCCGGGTGCCATTGTTAATAAGGAGGACATGGCTGGAGCAAGAATCAACCAGGGCGGTGCCGTGCCTTGCGCCGAAAAGGTCACAGGCGGCATCGCAGGAGTAGCAATTTTCACTTTCTTACGAGTTGACTCCCTGCGATCTCCAGAGGGAAATTAGGTGAGCAACCTCGATGAGGAAGAGGAAGAACACCTCTTATGGGGTTTAGCAAGAGGGAGTGAGCCCTCCAGCCCAGAGATAGCCTCACAGAAAGGAGATTTGAGAAGACTTTCAGGATTAACTTGTTCTTTCTCTCGTTACTACTACTTTTCTTCTTCGACATAATGATGTGGAGAACAACGGTACCAAGAATAAGAATGGCTACCCAGAATGGTAAGAAGACAGAGAATAAAGGAAGGATTACCAACAATGGTAATGAAGAATTACCTCAAACGTAAGAAAAAGGGTGATTAAAGGGGAAAATACTGAAGGGAGAGAGTCTTAATGATACGACAGGGCAAGAGAATAATAAAAGTAACTCAATGAAAAACTTTAGTTGTAACAATATATAAACTTTCAAAAATTATTCAGTTAGATGAGAGACAGTGGCTTGATACGGCTGTACAGCAACACGGCAAACGAGATCTGAGGTAACGGGGAACAGAGCATTCTTGGTAGGTTCTTGGCTTGAGAGTTTTTTGGCTGACGCGGTCTTGATATAAGCCCGGCTCAGTTCCAAGTAAGGAATGAACGAAGATCAACATCAGATCTGACGTTTCAGATAACAGACTCTCTACTGTATTACCCCCAAAGACTCTCTGCCACCATCTATGCTATGCAACATGCTATTTAAAAAATACTGTGTGTGCTGTCAACTACAGACACACCATTACCTCATTTTACCTACAACAGACCCCATTCAGTACCTGCTGCAAAAATCTAGTAAAGAGGTCTTTAATGCACTAACAGCCACAGTGCTAATCCATATTACAGCCCTTTAAATACAATTCAGAAAAGCTGCCATCAGATGCTGTTTTCAGTACTTTTTAACCCTTTTCACTCAACCGATAAATACATTTTTCTTTTTTTCTTTTTTTTTTGCAGAACTTTATTATGCTGAACAAGATGGCACAATATGTAGATATCAATTTTACTTTTTTAAAGTATGATTTGATGACCAAAGTAATGTCTCGATCTATAGAGAACATCTTTTTGATGTAACCCTGATGCTTTGCACAAAGATTCAAAATTGGACAAATCTTCAATAAACATTTCAGAAATAGAGGACATATGTTACTGAAGAAAGAACCATTAGCAGTAATTATAAATCTTAAAATTCAGGTTAATAAACACCTGTACGAAGCAGCAGCAACAACAAAATAATACAGAAATAAAAACTAAGAACAGCAAGATGACAATATTGTGTACAGAGTGCATGGATAACATTTGTTTAATGGTCAGAATTGTGGGGAAGGGTACAGATGGGAATTCATGCAAGGGATGGGTGTGGTTAAAGCTGACACATTTGGCCTTATCTCTGAAAATGCTAATAAGGTAGGACTGAAATGAAAAGTGCAACATCTACACAAACTACTAGCAAACAGCACTTTCCTTTTCACTAATGAACCCTGGATCCAACTATACTGTCACTTGGCAAAATATAATTCCATTTCTCCAGTAATTTTTAGCACCTTTACTGGTACCCTTTCTACCTTGTCCACAGAGTACTCTTCTCAACTGTGCATCAGCAAATATCTGAAGTCTGTATGTGATTTCTCCATCTAAAGGTTTAAAGATCATTTAGAAACAGTTGGAATCAAATTCCAGTTTCTTAAAAACATACTTTGCCACTGTTAGAACAGTAATGCTACTTGCACACAGTGAGTGGTGTGCATTTATTAGCTTTTTATCCATTTATATGTTCTGCTGAGGAAGCCTGTCGTTGTGTGCTTTGGCCACAAGCTGTCATACAGAACTTGATCAAAGGGATGGCTGAAACACCAAACAGACTATTTGTACTCCAGTTTCATGTAACCAGTTTGTCATAAAATCCAATTTCTCACTGGGAAAAGCCAGAAAGAAGCTAAGAGTACGTTACTGTAGAAGACGCAGAAAAAAAATGTTAAACCAAATTGCACACAGTGGAGTAGTAACCTTAAAAGACAATGGCCGAGACTAACAAGTACTGAACTGTGTATTATGAAAAACAAAACTAATATGGTTTATACAAACTGTCAGATGGAAAACAATGACGTTGCTTTAAGACGTCTTAGCTTGGCAACCTGTTTCAAGAGCTCACTTACAGCACGGCTCCATCTAGCAACCAATACCCAAGAGACTGCTACTTCCCAGGATTGATTTCAAATCTTCCTTGACGTTTGCATTGCCAAAAATATAACTGAAACACAAGCGGCAGAACAATATTCTAAAGATGCACAACTGAATGTTAGACTGAAAACAGTCAAGCATACTAACTGCTTTGGTAATTACAGTAACATTGCTTCTCATAGGCTGATGTGGAATATATAAACCAAGTACAACCATTTACTTTTGTCTTACCTAGAGTGGTCTAATAATTGTATCTAATCACTTTATTTTTCCTTAGATAATGCGTGAATCGTACATGGATACCCTACTGGGCAACAAACGTTCTCTGACAGGGTATTAATGTACAGATATTGGCAGAGACTATTAAGCTGGCGTGAAGGATGGACTGAATTATTTTTTAATGCTCACTAAATGTGGCTTTGCTGTCAAGTGAGCACAAAATAAATAAGTAATGTGTGTGTGTCAGTGAGAGACACAGGGTGGGGGGGGGGGATTCAGCAAGTTACACAGATTCATACAGAAAGAGAGCGAGAGAATCACTGCACACCTCTCAACTTCTTTGATCAAAAATTCTGGACAAAGTTAAAAACAGTAGAAAAAAAGACTTAAAATCAGGTTAGGCTCCACTGACATTAGTTCAGAAAAATCAGGACAGCACAAAGTTTGGGAGGGTTGAAAGGCAGGCCAGGGGGAGAGACTCCACTGCCTTACACTATACGATTTTTTTGTATTCATTTCATCACAATGAGACATCTTAAATATACAGAGTGAAGAAAGCAGTTGTAATTGCTTGGCATGCTCAAGTTTGTCTGTGCCTTTGCATGTGTGAGCACAAGTCAGTGTTTCTGTCTATAGGTGTGCAAGTCTGTCCATCTCTAGGTATCTACATGTGTGTGTGGACATAAAATATTTGTGTAACTTGTATTTTAAATGCAAAATACTTCCTCCAACAGTAATTAAATATACTGTGGCTGTCTGGAACATTAGGAAGGAGGACAGTACAGTTGTGTAGGATCTTACCAGAGCAGCAGATATCCTGCTGATTACAAATGAGCATCCAGACAACATATCAAAGTCTTCACACATTCCAGGAGTAAGATACATATGTGATGCATGAGCGCCTACTCCTCAGAACTGAACTGCCCGAGTAGAACAAGAGCAAACCCTACAGGAAAACAACAACATGAACACCCAAGAAAGGAAAGAAAAGAGAAAGAAAGCAAGAGAGACCCCTTGGCCAGAACAAAGAATAACTGGGGAAGGAAGGAGGGACAGAATACTGCAATGGTGAGAAGTAGGACATCTACTTTTATGGTAAGATCTTGCACAACTGTAAGATGTCCTTCTTTATCACTGTTGCAGTATTCTTAACATTTGGGAAAGAACAAAAACTACTGGAGAGGATGGGAAGAAGTCAAAGAGGAGTCTCCCAAAAACCAATGAAGGATGGCCGTGACAAAACCCTCCCTGGCCCTTGTAATGTTTAGGAAAAGTGTGGACAAAAGCCCAAGTAACAGCTTACAAAATGGATCTAGTATCCAGATCCTTGAAAAACACACCAGAAGAGGCTACTTTCCCTGGCAAAATGAGCTTGAACATAAGAAAGCAGCTTGCCGTAAAAGGAACAGCAAAAAGAAATAGCCTTAGAAATCCAAGAGGAGATGGTTTGTTTAGAAAGAGACTAACCCAATGTTCTGGGATGAAAGCACACAAAAAGTTGCTCAGATTTCCTGACATCTTTAGTCTTGTCCAGGTAATATTTGAGCAGTCTATGTAGATTCAAGGTGTAAAGAATCCTCTCACTGGAGGTCTGTGGAGAGGTGGGAGAAAAAAAAAAAAAAAAAAAAAAAAAGAGGGAAGATGAATTGATTTAATTACAAATCATTAACAACCTTGGGCATAAAAGGATTGGTACAAAGAGACCTTGTCCCTGGGAAAAAAAAGGAACTGGCATGAGAGCCTGATGCTCTGAGGCTCTCTCAGCAGAGGTGGGAGCCATCAACAGTACAGTCTTCCAAGTACAGTATGGCAGGGAAGAGGAAAGAGCTAATTTCTCAAGAACAAAACTAAGGTCCAAAGGAGGAATATAGTTTCTTGGGGGCCTAATACAAAGGACACATTTCAAAAACTGTTCAACATCAAAAGGGGTGAATTCAGAGGCAGACAAGCAGAAGAGACTGACAAATGAACTTTAACAAATGAATATGCCAGACCAGAAATGAGAGTCACACACATAAGAAAGGACCAAAAAAATTTCAGAAAAAGGATCTAGGCCATGCTTGGGACACCAAACAGAAAATCTCTTTTATTTAGCCAAACAGGATTTTCTAGTAGTGGAGTTTCTGGCTTCCTGAAAAACCCAAAGCACATCCTCAGAAAACTGCTGTCTAAAAGGAATCAAAACCAGAGTCAATTGAAGAGTGGGCAAGTGACAGTGAATGAGAGATCCCTTGTCCTGTGTGAGGAGATCCATCCTGTGAGGTAAATTGTAATGACTGCCCCTGGCCAGATAAAACAGAAGGGGGTAACCAGTGCTGTCTGGGCCAATGGGGAGTCACCAGCAAGAGCTTGGGACCATCCCACATTATCTTGTGTAGGACTTTTGGTAGCAAAGGAAGAAGGGAATAGGCATACAAAAACATCCCCTTCCAGGAGAAAAAAAAATATGGAGTCTGCTTTCCAAGCTAGAGAACTTGACACTGTGGAACAGAACTTGGGAAGCTGTCTGTTCAAACAGGAGGCAAAAAGATCTACTTGAGGAATACCCCACTGATGTACAATGTCCAAGAATACCAGTCTGTGAAGCATCCATTAGTGAAGATCTGCCCTGGACCTGTTCAAAGTGTCTGCCAAAAGACTGCACTCTGAGGGAATGTAAATCACCTGAAGAAACTATTAATGGTGGATCGCAAAATCCCATGCCTGAAGAGCCAACCTGGAAATATGGCAAAACTTTGTGCCCAATTGCTTGCTGATGTACCACATGACTGTGGTATTCTCAGTAAAAATCCTTAGAGGACCTGGTACCCAAAGAGTGAAAGGCATGAGCAGCCATAATCACAGCTCATCTTTCTTTGATGTTGATAGGTCTGTTAGTTGTTGGGGGGGGCAGGGACCCTGGACTCATTGGATGAGGCTCCTCAAGCTTGGTCAGAAGCATAAAAGGTACAGCTCCAGAGTGGGGAGAGGAACATCAAAAGACTGGCTTTGATTCACGAAAATCTGACAAATCCACCAATGGAGCTTAAGCTTGAGACAAAGCAAGAAGGGGACAGGAAAATCCAGAGGATGGCAATGCTGAAATCAGACAGACAGTCATGAGATACCATTAAAATATTCTCATATGGAACTTGGCAAAGGGAATCATAGGAATACTGGATGTAATAAACCCAAGATCTCACAGAAATCCACTGGCAGGAAGGACTGAAAAGGGAAAAGAGACTAAAAATAGCTGGGCAGTAAGAGAACCCATTGGCTGGGTCAGAATCCTATATCCCAGAAAGGCTTGGTTCTGAGAGGGGATCAGCACAGACTTTGAGATTAAGGGTGAATCCCATACTGGAAAGAAGATCCATAGTGAAGTAGACATCTTCAAGCAGAAGCTGCTGAGATGGGGCCTTAATCAATATGTCATACAAATAAGGGATTATATGAATCCCGTGAAGTCTTCAGAAGGCTACCATTTTGGCCAGATATTTGGTAAAGACCCTCAGGGCTACAGAAGGGCCAAAAGGCAAAGCAGAGAACTGATGATGTGAGGAAGAAACACAGAAACATAAAAACTTAATAAAAAGAGGGTGAAGAGGAACGTGGAGATGAGCATCCCCAAACCTAGAGATACCAGAAAAGTTTAAGGAAGCAACAGAGGAAAAAGCATCTGGAGAGACAATAAACTGAATTAAAGGGGACCTTTAGAAAGGTGTTAAGAAAAGAACGATCCAGAATGGGCCTCCAAAACACCTCCTTAATGGGAACCAAAACCTCCTAGAATAGAAACAAGTGGCACACTGTGAAGTGGGAACAGGTCGGATGGTTCCCTGTTTAAAAAAAAATCCTGAAGAACCGAAGAAAAATGAGGGATCTAGTAAAGAGGAGAAAGCCTGAAGAGGGAGTAATGGACTGACAAACCAAGTAACCATTCTGGATAATGAAAAGAACCCAAGAGTCTCACCACTCCCAAACTAGAAAAGACAGCTGACCTGAGGGAAAGACGAATATGGCCAAAACATGGAAGAGGTTAAATGTCAGAGGCAGATTTTCCAGGAAATAAAGCCTTTTGATCATTAGAACCCAGAGAAGATTTGTCAGGAAAAATTCTCTTGGAGGCTCGCTTGCCACGAGAAGGCTGTCTAGATTGTCTCTGGGTGAAAGCAGGCTTAGAGGAATGATTTTTCTGAAACAGAGGAACAGGAGACAAAAAGATGTTTTACATGCTGCATAATTTTACCTACATCTTTCCAGGTCTTAAAAAGGTTAGCAGCTGCTATGCCAAAAAGATTCTGGCTGTATAAAGAAGAATCAAGCATCTTCAGGACAAGCCTGTAGACACAACAGACACAACCAGAATACCTCTTCATCACAGATCCTGATGCAGCTGCTCAACCGCAGGAGAGCAAGACAGTGAATCTTCCGCTTCACACAGCGATCAGAGAGACCTAGGCCAAAGACTCTCCGGAGTCTAAATTCACATCATCCTCAGAAGAATCAGATTCCAAAGGACGCTATGAAGGAGCAAAAGACCAGGGAACACAAATAGCAACAGAGAAGCCTTGTGGGAGCTTCAGAGCCATAAGGGCATTGAACAGCCAAGCAAAATCCTTATATTCTTGGTGAGGATTGTTAGCCAAAGGGGCCATATGCCTGATTTTTTTTTAATGGAATATTAACTTTAAATCAATCTACAAGGGTCAGACCATGTCTAGATTCAATTAGGGTATCAGGCACCTCTTCCTTAATAAGTATCTCGAAAATCCCCCAAAGCCCTTCTGAGATAATTAGCTGTGGTTCCTCCTCCACATCTGTAGCAAAGGTAGGCACAGCCTCAGCAGAAGTGTGGCAGCTCCATCTCGGCCTCCAACTGAGTTGTGACAGAGGGAGTTGATGGGCAGTCCTCGGGTTGTTCATCTGATCCTATAAGGATGTCCGGAGGACCCTGGACAGCAAAAAAGATTCTTTATTTTTTTTCTACAACGGTGGCTGAATGTCAGGGCTGGCAGATTTGTAGGCCACAGTACCAAGAGTTAAGAGTTTTAAACATTGGTTCTTGACATTCATGAAAAAATGTTCATGGAAAGACACATCATACCGTAGCCGAGTTCACAATCATCAACCAACAATACAGACAGATCACATCACAATAATACAGGATACTGCCAGTACTCACACTGCATTGCTAACAGCCGCAGTACCACTCCACTCAAGGTCAGTCTGCAACCTGAAAGACTTTAAATGCCAAATGAAGCAACACCTGATTGATAAATGGCTCGGCACCTACACCACCCCTGGTTAAACTGCTACTAATATAGCTATGTGAATTTGTGTCACAGCTCTCCTCTGCACAAAACTTAATTTACTATCAAAAATGAACCCTCATCATCTCATCTCCTTTATCTTCCTTGTACCGCCTTCCCCTTATTCCTTTCTTTGGACTACTGTAATTCTGTCTGAAAAAAATGTATTCATGTACAACCCATGTAATGGTTATTTTTGATCGAAACTTTTGTGGAGGATGTAACCGATGACAAGGATGTCTGAATAATGGAACTGTTGCTCATGAATGAATCTGAATGTAAATGATAAAACAATGCAAATGGTGTCCATGATGTCTGTATAATGGAATTTTTCTCCTCAGGCCTCCACTGAAAAAGGGCACTGCTCAGTCAGACTATCCCGGTAAACAAATGCCAATAAATAAAATAATGGAAACTGGTCATAAAATATGGCAGTGTTTTAATGTGTGTCACACAATTTCAGCTAACATTCACACATAATATTGCTGGTTAGTAAATGGCTTAAAAGCAGAATACCAGTCAGTGAGCAGATAACATCCTACACACGTGGGTTTTAAGTCACCTCACTTCTTATTCAGCACGATGTAATGCAGTCCAATTCATTTAATCACCCAATGTCGCAGACTGCTTCTTTATCAGAAGTAAAACAGGTGATCTTAAAATGTGTATTTGATCTCATCAAAAAATTATTACACAAACAATAAATCCCCGTTTCTTTTTTCAGCACATCATTTGTGACCCATGTTTTTTTCCCCGCTTACTGACAGTTACAGATATGGACATTATGATCCATCCATACAAGACAGAACATTTTAACACTTCAGGACAATCTTTCATTATTCTAAAGGTCATGTTATCCAAGTATACCTAATCATACCAACCGTTTCATTTAAATTGTACTGGCAAAAGTGCAGCAAAATGTACTGCACGTCAGATGGTAACGACCCAGGTTTAAATATTTTCATTTCCTTGCTCATGCACCAGTGCACGTTTCATATCGTCTGCCATGCAGTAACCCTTAAAATGCATGTCAGAATCCACAGAACTAAGAGACAAAACTGTACATCTACAAAATTAACTCAGTGCAGTAGTACTAGAGAAGTAGAAAGCAGATGTTAAAGCTATGCTTTTTAACAAGTGATTCGTACACAAACCTGCTTCACAAATTTGCATACAGCATTATTTAAAATAGTAGTAAGAAAGTTTTCTGTTGTTGTAGTGCTACACAAAGGATGTTCTGATGGAGTACTTGCTTTATATACAGTTTTCAGCTTGAACAAGCTTTGGTTACAAAACTTTCAGCTCTGTAGCCACCCCATGATGAAAGTTACTGAATGCTGCTTTCTGCTGCCGTCTCTCACTATATAACATGCTATGTAAAACTATCTTTGGCACACTGGAAACAAGAAAGAGGTCCCATAATAGATGCACAGAGGATCAACCTGGAAAAAAAACAAAAATGTGCATGTACACAAAATGATTTTGAGTCCGCTCAGAAAGGAGAACGTTTTTTTACTTCTAGATGATTTCACTTTCATTAACAAAAAGAAGTCTTATTCAACATTATTAGGACTCAAAGCCATGGACAAAAACTACATAGAAAAAAATTGGAATTGGGGGAACTGTACATGCAGACGAGGAACAAGGTTTAAAAAAAGGCAAGATTTGAACAAACTATGCAACGCTCGACTGACAATGGCTGGACAGATAAGTGATGTATAGTGTTTGCAACTACAATTATGTTAATATGGTTTGTGATGTATAATGTTTGCAACTAAAACTGTCAATATGGTTTGTTTTCATTTATATAAATCTATAACTGCCAATGTCATTTGTGATAACTTAATAAAGATGTTTTCTTGTTAAAAACAAATAAAAAAAAATGGACTACAATTAAATACCAAAAAGTGCACAATCATATCCTTCAGCAAGCATGACCCCCCCCCCCCCGTAACAATCATACTAACAATACATCCCTTAAAAAACTGATCCTGTAGTTGGGGATCTGGGATCCTATGTCGACAATGAAATGTCCTTTGATAATCACATATCTACTGCAGAAAAGAAGTCCACTTACTTCGTATAACTTGCATCTAAACCTATTGCATCCAGGTCCATGGATGTGATCATTCCATTGTACACAGCACTCATTAGGCCTATCACAGAGTATAATGCCCTTTATGGTATGTACCAGACTAAACACTTGTCACATCTGTAATGTCCACACTCACACTAAAAAAAAGAAAAATATATATCAAGGACTTAAGTCATAAAAAACAAGCAAACCATCTCAAAAGTCTTTTCACTCATGCTGGTATCATGTAAGTTACTGAGAAGTGACCCCTGCCTCGTGTATAGAGCTTCAGCAGATCTAGTATACATTTGCAAGTCCACTGGTAAACACCCACTAAAGGGATCTCAATCTCTTTTGCAAAACAAATAGAACACAGAGGAATAGGTGTTTATCACAGAGAATAGGGCTTTAATGGAACAGTCTTCCACTCCACATAAAGTAAAGTAAAAAGTGTGTTGCTTACTATATTCAAATGTCTTCTTTCTTCTTCTTTCGGCTTTTTCCCGGTTGGGGTGGCCACAGCGGATCACCTTGTCCGCTCATGATTGCCAGTGGAATTTTACGGTGTCGAGTTGCCAACCCGGCACCCAACCTTCCACAGAATGCACGCACACACACACACACACACACACACACACACACACACACACACACACACACACACACACACACACACACACACACACACACACTAGGGCCAATTTAGAGTATCCAATCCACCTGCAACATGTCTTTGGGATGTGGAAGGAAACCCATGCGACCACAGGGAGGACATGCAGACTCCGCACAGAAGGCACCCCAGCCGAGAATCGAACCAGAGAACCTCTTGCTGTGAGGTGGCAACGCTAACCGCTGCACCAATGTAATTTAGCCAAATGGATGGGTGACCACAAATTCATCCAGATTTAGCACCCCAGTCCCTTATGAATAAGGGAAACATGTAAATGCCCTAATATATCTTTGTTAAGCCCTTCTCTATGTTACCCAGATGCAACAATGTTGTTGCGTCTTTCGGCTTTTCCCGGTTAGGGGTCGAAACAGCGGATCTCCGGTCCGCTAATGATGCAACAATAAGAATTTAAAAAATGACAATGGGTATGTAAGGCTAGGCTTCTTAAGATCCTCACAAATCAGCAGCCTAGTAAGTACCTATGAAAATTCTGCTTCTGACTCACTACTGCAAACTGCTGGCAGAGCAAGGGACTAGTGAAGAATGTTGAATTTACTGAAACCATTCAAAGCAGAGGATTCATTTTGCATTACTTAATATTTTGTATTTCCCACACACATTACACCGTCATTTTATCAGTCAGGAACTAGATTCAACCTGGAAGGGGAGAAGAAGAAGAAATGGAGTGTCCAGCTATGGAGAAGGGAAAGGCATCTGCTGTGTTTGCAATATGCTGATCAGAATCAAAAACAGAAAGTACATTTCATTGCATATCTTATCAAACAGTTGACAGGTTGCAAATCTTCTCTGAGCAGTAATTTGGTATGGCTACTAAACATGGGATTGCCTTTCTCAGTAATTCTAGACGTTTTTAAAGTGTACAAAAAGTTCATGCTTAATGGTTGGGCACTGTGCACCACAACATAGAAAAGTATAAATTCAGATTTTTTTGTAAGTCTTCTGAATAATGTTTATGTAATTGCCATGGTCCACACACCATCTAAAGAAGAGAGACCACTGATGTTTAGCTTACTTTTCATACTGATTCTCACAATGTGATGCATGTATCACTGTGTGCACAGTATTAACGGAGAAGTCGCAGACTAAAGTTTTCCACAGACTTTCTACAATATCAGACATTTGTAAACAGCTCATAAGAACAATTTCTTCTTTGTTCAGGATGTAGTCGATGGAACTACAACCATTTTAAAGTACCTATCAGCCAAGAAAGCCTCAGGTTTAGTGCAGACGAAAACAGCCATTGACAGTTGCATGTTCCATGGGATTCCTTTCTTGGCTACAACACAGCAGACAGGAAAATTAGCTATTTACTGTTGCAGTCAATGGAAAATAAGAAGCATGCTTCTACAATACTACACTGGGAAGAAGTATACAACACAGAGGAGGCACTCAACAGACATTCTGTTGAAAACAGGTGGTGCACATGTTACTGTGCCATCTATATGACAGTCAGTCAATGGTCACCAATAAATTTGTCTTGGCTGCTGTTTAGTACTAATGATGCCTTGCTGAGTATCGTGTGAGCTGGAATGACTTCAACTCATCATCATGGTGCATGCCACACAAAATCGATCATGGTCTTGTCTATTCAGTCTGGTTCAGAAGGAAGGCATGACTGTAGGGCCAAGGCCCCTAGCAAAGGAGACCAACCCTTTTACCACATAAGCTTGCACTTTACATGGTAGCATGGGTATTTGAGTTGTTGAGCATTAATCAACAGAAAGGTTAGATGTCAACAGAATCACTACTTTACCATATGGTTCCAGATAGTCACCACAGGTAGGCAGCAGCATATGAAATAGCCAATGCTTGGAAATAATGTCACATCCAGATTTGCATTTTAATTAAAGGATAACAGTCAGGCAGATCTGCTAGCAATTCTCATACTTAATAAATGGTTGTGAGCAGGATGCCAGAGGATTGTAGTCAGCACAGAATGTGAACTGCTGTCCCCAGGACTATATCCATCATTACTCAGCAGCCAGAGCACTCAGTGGCAGACTACTTCCTTTCATCTGCAGAAGGATGAACTTTGCTAAAATAGTTTGTTCATCTATAAGCATGAAGGAGAAAGGACAGTATCAGTTATCAACTATTCTTTGAACAGGGATCACTGTACCTAGACTTCCTATTCACCATCACCAGACCTTTAAAAGTACTCGCAACAAGAAAAACACCCACGCAGTTACATGGGGATACAGCAAGCTTGCTGATGTCTTTAGGGACTACATCAGAAGGCCACCCCTTCCTCCTCCTGCATTTTTTTTTTTTTTTTTTGCCAAATTACAGCATCACTTTAAGCAGAAGTTGCTCTATCATCTTCATTAAAGACCTCTAATGTGACTTTTCTATGAGGTTTTGGATTAGTGTAGATTGATTCACCCAAATACTTCCAAAGTCTTTAGCAAGCTGCTTTATCGAAAAAGAACAAACACCCACTGAAGGGCCAACTCTTGGGGAAGTAAGCAAGCTGAAATGAAACTTAAGGAAATAAAGCCATGAAAATACCTTGAGGCAGCCTTAACTAGTTGTAAGTGGTAGGCAAGGCTCAGTCATGTTTGAAATGCAAACCGCTGCAGAGACAGCAAGGAGGTAGAATTATGTCATGAGGTTAGAACTACTGTCTGATGCACACCATGGGAAACTGTAGGTGCAATACTAGGTCCAGGGCCAAAATGACAGTGGTGGCAAATGTGCAGCACTGGGTCCAGTACCAACATGATTGTGGTGCAACAAGTGCAGCACTGGGTCCAGTGCCAAAATGACTGGTGCCACGGGTTCAGCACTGGGTGCAGTGCCAAAATGATCCTGCTGCTAAAGAGACAGCCACACTGCTGGCAAAGTTGGGAGCAGATGCCTTTTTTATGCTAAAGAAAATGCTGATTAAGGAAACTAAACAATCACAATGAAGTCAGTCGAACAAACGAACATCTTCGTTGTCAGCACCCTGACTGCCAGAGTGACCAGCTCCTCTCTAAAGCAGACCAATACCAGGGGATCCATCATTAATCCGATATCAGGGGGAACAGAGATGGATCATCAGTGTTTACTGGATCCAGAGAAATTTCTCCCTACTTAAATGTCCCTTATCTCATAGTTTTTACTGGGAGAAAGTGCTGCTGTAAAAAGTGTGTGCATACATATTTACATAAAGACACATGAAATCTAAACATAGCTGCAGTAAGACTTTTTTGCTGCTTCTAGTTTCATCTTACTAAAACATGTGGTAAAATGCAATCACAGAGAACAGCTGCATATCAGTGCTTGTAACTATATGCAGCAGATGCCTGCAAACATCACCAGAACTCAGGTGGTATTCAACTGTTAAGCTGTCTTTATGGAGAATAGCCAAAGTACACATGGAAATAATTACATTCAATGCTGCTGGCAAAGCAATGTTGGCCGATCACAGCATATACATTTAATGCAAAGCTATTCTCACAACATAAGACACATTCACCATGCCAGTGATATCGGTTATACAGCTTGACAGAGAGTCACACTTCAGAGGTACAACACACTACTACAGAAATAAACAGCGATCCTGTCACATTACTGACCAGGTTCAGGAGCGAGACATGGTAGCTAGGAACTCAGCAGCAGTGTTAACAGTTAAGGAGAGCCTTTCAAGTAATCCTTATCTAGCTAACAGCAAGAGAATCTGTATGGTACGCGTGCCACCCAAGGGACATGGGGGGTACCTTACTCAGCCAAAGGAGTTGGATGTAGGGGCAGCAATGTATGTGAAAATACCTAAATTTCAATCACCAATGTGTGGCTGCTAACACTGGACTTCTTACATACAATCTGGAAAAAAGGAGGTAGAGGGTTGGGTGGCTAGATGTCCGTATCTAAGACTTAGAAAATGTGAAAGAAAACGCCAAACATTTTTGAAAACATTCAGCATACTGAATACTTCGGATGCATTTGGGGGGGGGGGTCTCTCCTCGTCAGGACCCAAACCAGATATTCTGGGTACTTCCTGTTATCACATTTGTAGAACTGCCCAAAGGTTTACTGGAGAAATGGATGGACAACATAAGAAGTATATATGTAAATGGAGTGACATAGGCTATTCTGGGTTGGGGTGCAGTAACACAAAACGATAGCGGCACTTTGCACAGTTCAGAATTAAAACACTTCCTATTCACATAAAAAAAGAGCTCCTCACTGACCCTATTCAAATGCAACCTAGATAACTGGAAGGGAGGCTGCAAATTTGCCCATGGGGTGGCACCCATGTCCCTCATGGACAGGGGGTAGCCGGTGTTCATCAACGACCCTCACTGTTCATAAATTGGTTTTGTGAACTACCCAAAAAAAAAAAATGGGGATACTTGGGATCAACATGGCTAGGTTTGAAGGCTCTAGGGCCGCTAGCCTAGTAACTTCCTGTGAACCTATGAAGAGATAATCAGCTCATGGAAGAAAAATGCACAGAGTACCAACTTGATGAGAACCAGTACTTGAGTAAAAACCTTTTGATTCAATTGTATCGTTATATATAATCAAAACAAAAATATACATTAAGATAACACCGTATCTTTGACAGAAACTTCGTACTCTAACAAAAAAAATAGTACTTTGAGTAGATCTGTGACATTCAATCCCATCTACTTTTATTCTAATACCTGGATGTTTCCAACTCTTCCTACATTAGTAGACAATAGCTGCCAGTCACAACACAGCTCAGCTCTGAAGTTAACCACACTAATGTGGGTGGGGGAGTGTGAGCAAAAGGAAGTGAAGCTCACCTGGAAGGGAGACAAAACAAAGCAAAGACACGAAAGCCATTTAAATCCTCTGCTAACTCTATGAGTTTAAAAAAGAAAGAGTCAGTGAATACAAATTTTTACGAGACCAGAAAGAGAAGAAATTTTAGTAGCTAGTGTTTTTAGGCATGTGCATTAACAACCAGCTGCAACTGTATCACTTCACTTTCTACATCAAATGCAGAATATTAAGTATTGTTTCTCTCATTAAAGGATCATTTGCTCTTTGAAAAGTATCAGCATAACTTCATGCAAGAGTGTATAACAGAAGGAGAATTAACCACACTACTGGAGACTTGCAAAATATACAAACATACTGGTCTGCTGTATCCGTCCACAAACTGCTCAAGTTATTTAAACATATTTACCACAACAGAAAAACTGACCAAATCCCAATATGCTTTTAGATACAGAGCTGCTGTGTCAATAGCAATGGACACCACTCTTTTTATCCTTACTTGGAATAAGTGGGCCCCTGTCACCCGAACTCTCAACTTCTGTTGGTTTTATTGTTAAACTCCAGTCTCCCAACCAAGCAAGCAAATATGCCACCCAATAAGTTCAGAGGTTAAAGCTGACTGAGGCAGCTGTACTGATTCACCCAAACAACTTATTCAAACAGGAAAGTAGGTCTTCTCTAAAACGAGACCTTTGTTATGGAAAAAGATTTCTTTCTCCCTTAGAAACTATAACAATCACATGGTGTTGAAAGACAAACTTCCTGAGCATTTCAACTTTGGCTGTTGATTGTAAATGCTTTTTAAATGGAGGCTATTAAGTCTACAGCCTCCATTAAGCTGTGTGTGTGTGTGTGTGTGTGTGTGTGTGTGTGTGTGTGTGTGTGTGTGTGTGTGTGTGTGTGTGAGAGAGAGAGAGAGAGAGAGAGAGAGAGAGACAGAGAAAGGAAGGCATGGGGAGAGACAGAGAAGCATTACTCTGATCTAAGAGATTAATCTTTAACTATGAATAATGTAAACATGTTGAATGAATTTATTCATCAGAATGTCCACATTTTAACTTTTACACATCATTGCAAGGGACTCACTGTCACAAGGGAGAGATCCATAACTCTGAGTCCCAGAATAATGAAGAAAAAACTGATTGCCACAGACAAAGCAAATCTGAAACATGTTGTAACTTGTTTCTCTGTGGCCTTTTCCTTGCACCAAACTCACACCACTGTTACTCAACTCCAAAAACTGCTGTACCTTGGAGTATGAGGAAATACTCAGAAATAGCACAACCCCAGACTTGGTAAATACTTAACCTACATTTACACTTTCATTATCTTACAGGAGCCCACTGCATGGTATGATCACTATTGCACTGTATTGGACCAGTCATGGCTAAAAAGGATCTAAGCAATTTCACTTACCCTGCTAATGTATAAATACATGTTGCACTGCTTACTTACCTGTGCTTCTAAATGGTTTACTGTGATCAGGGTATTACCACAGTAAACAAACTAAATAAATAATGCATGCTACACGTACACACACACACACACACACACACACACACACACACACACACACACACACACACACACACACACAGTATCTCTGGCCAATGTCTATACAAATCAGTGGGATTTGTATCTCTCCCTCACAACTAACATAAGGAAAATTGAGTTTTATGTCAAAAAGTCAAAAGAATTTCTAACCAGCAGATAGCTTTAATCTAGTTTACCACCAATTTATTTTATCATCCGCAAAATACACTACCTACCAGTTTTTGTCATACAGACCTAATAAATTCCAACCAGCAGTAAAAGATGGGAAAGGAATGTGGCACTTTATAGCATCCTGCCTCTCTGAATACTTGTATTGTCTGTGATCAGCAGCAACTCACTTCTGTTAAAAGTGCAGGAAGTGTACTGAAAGGTCACGGGTTGACTGTTCCAAAATGTACTTACAGTTAACTGTAGCACAAGTGGATAAGGACATATGTACTAACCAAAGATAAGGAGAAAGAATATTTTTTGACATGGGTCAGGGGTTGCCAAGACAAAGTTACCTTCTTCAGCAACTGCAATGTGATCTTTAACACATTCCTTCATCAACACAGTAAGACGAACAAACAGAAGTTTTATCTATTTATAGCCCAAGGCACAAAAGGTTCAGAAAAGCACCACTGTAAGGCTGGTAATTAAAACTAAAGGAAAAGGTAGACTAGACTGGTTTATCCTGTACATACACAAAGCACACAAAACAATGAAATATAGGTTTTCAAATTCTAGAATTACTTCTGAGTATTCATCCACACAAGGTAGTGACTTATGGTCTACAAAAATTCATAGACTAAAAACACAATCTTTCAGGCCAAGTCCAGCTTCTGAAAGTGGTCATTATAGCCTTGTCAGGTGGTCTCCAAGGAAAACTAAAGCACTTACAAATCAGTATTTTTCTGTACATGCCTTGCTTGAAAAATTAATGCAGTCCAAATTCTGGCCTCAACACTAGCCCTCCACACTTCACGTCTAGCTGTAACATCAGGTTTACAACTGACATTCAAAAACATGAAGCCTGAGCAAGAAAATACATATATAACTACGGCAAACGTACTTCAGCAAGTTCTACACAAATGATCACACTCAAAAGAACAGTGTTCATGTTACATATCCATATGCACCTCCAGGCATTCCATAGATAGCCAAAAACATGCTTAATATAGGAGACACTTGAAAAACAGGCCATTACTGCCTTCTCAATACACCTCATCTAGTTTCCTTTAACCAATCCATTCTTCTTTTCCTATCCCACACCACCTCCCTACATACGATATTCCACTCTCCAACTTCAACATTTTCCACATCACCCATTGCACCCCACACGAATACCAATAGTTTCTCTGACATCTCACCCTCTTTATTCAACTTCCATAATTGGCACCTTACAAAAATTGGATCCTTTGTCATCGTAACCCCCACTATAGGCCTCTCTTCATTAATCAACATCCCTCCATAATTACATGTCACTACCAGACCCTCTTTCTATGTGGCGACATTCACCCAAACCCTGGACCAATCAACCATTCTGCCCAAAACCTTTCTTCTAATGCCAAGACCTCTGCTTCACTACAATTAACGTATGTAGCATCTGTAACAAAACCACAGAATTTCATGCCTGGCTCTCTCACTTCTCCCCAGATATTGTAGCACTCACAGAGGCCTGGCTAAAACCACACATTGCCAACATTGAAATAATCCCGCCAGGATATAATATACATGGAAATGACCAGCTACATAAAAAAGGTGGAGGTGTCACATTAATCTACCGCAACACTTTAGCTGTTACACCATATGATAAACTTATACCAACATTCGGAAATATGGAATTATTACTAGTTAACCTTCACATCAACAACAGAAAACAATTATGTATTGCTGCCAGGGCTGGCCTTAGCTGAAATGGCGCCCTAGGCAAAGTAGTGCTCTGGTGCCCCTTAAGCCCCACCCATGGCATACTCATGACACCCCCCTATTTGAGCCACACCCACAGATAGGTCACTCCCCATGAAAGCCACTCCAGTTATTTCCTTCAGTTTTTTAAATGCATGAAAATCAGTGAACACTGTCATACTGTAACAAAAGAAACCTTGTAATGTAGTTAAAATGCCAGTGAAGGTGTAATTTTCCTTTAATCTTATCTTGGGAAAGATGAACTTGATTTTCACTCCATGTAAAACATTAAAGCCCACAGTCAAAGGCTGTCTACTTCTTACATAGTACATTATAAGGGTCTATGTTATATGTCTGAAGATTTCTAACTGGAGTGGCTTTCATCATATGGTCGAAGTTAGAAAACTTTGAACATACATAACAAAAAAAAAAAAAAAAAAGAAACAAACCTAACCATTGTAGGAAGGGGCTCACTCTTTAAATATTCCAACTCCGAGATCACACTACAGTGCGACAAAGAGAAACTTCCCTTTACTAAAGAGCGGGAAGGTTTGGGTGGTGCAGCCCCCCACGTGGGTGGTGCAGGGGGGCTGCACCACCCAAACCTTCCCGCTCTTTAGTAAAGGGAAGTTTCTCTTTGTCGCACTGCTTTAACCCATTACTTTCATTTTTTTAAATGTTTAAAGTTTTCTAACTTCGACCATATGGTGTCGATCATATGGTGTTCGAAGTTAGAAATCTTCAGCCATATAATATAGACCCCATTAAAAGCATATTACCTTTGGTCACTACTGAGGTTCTCCTCACAGTAGATTAAGCTGCTACCAGGAGATGAATTTCCACCTGCATGTTACAGACAACAGTTAAATAATAAGCAGGACTGCACCCATGCAAAAAAATAAAACAAGATCTGTAAGTTTCATAGGAACACAACTGAGCAAATTTGACAGTGGTAAGTGCACGTATTGGTTTGCGCATATAGATGTTGTAGCTGTTAATACTTGCAAACAAACCAGCTGCCAAAAAACATTTTTATTCACATTAAATGTTTTAATATGCTTTTCCCCTACCCATGCCGCAGCCAATACTATAGCTGAAAAGAGCCAGACTACGATTCCCATGTGTGCAGAGACTCCATCCAAACCATCTATGTGAGATATCAACTGACCATACAAATGACAACTTGAAGGTGACTGCTACAAGTGGTTAGAAGGACAAAAAAGGAATGAGAGATTAAGTCTTCAGTTTTGCTTTCCTTTAACATGGTAATTAATGCCTCTAAAATTTAGGCATTCCACATTATCCAAATGTCCATAACTAAGTTTAAACAAGAATAGGCAAAAACTTAACATACATAAATATACCCCCAAAGCTAATTCAAACTAATTTCTATGGATAAAATGTCTAATGCTCAATAAATAAATATATCAATAAATGAGAGAAACATGTAAACACTATACATAATGTGGTAATATTCCTTTTAAGGTTGTTATGGTAAAGACTGTGATGCTATGTATCATATGACGCTTCAGTTAAGGCCACTCAACAAAATCCTCAATGCAACATAATTTTTCAAAAACAAAAGCCATAAATGTAACTCTTTAGTGCATGAGGCGGAGTCCCCTATTCCTCATATGGTGCTGGTGATACCTTCTGTCACACCTCATTATTCCAGCCAGCACCAAAGTTGCTGCATCTTTCAAGGGGCTGAGTAAAAGTTCCTTGATGTTGCAATTTTAGAGAACTGCAACTTAATAGGCAGTAATCAGGCAAATGTCATTCACAGATGACAATCTCAACCAAATGTATGACCTCCTATGATAATACTATGAGTATTATATAATGTTTTATTGTGTGTAATATTTTATTTATCAACATACTCCTGTATTGCCAGTGTCGATGTTGCACTTTTAGAGAACAATTTAGTAGGCAGTATTCAGGCAAATATCACTTGCAGTTGACTCTCTCAACCAAAAGTACAACCCGATATTAATTATCACGTAATGTTTTGTTGTGTAGAATATTTTATTTAACAGCATACTCCTTCTATATTGCAAGCGTTTTCCAACCTCTGTTAGAGGTGTTGTTAAACTGTCAAAAGTATGTAGTTCATGGACCGCTACACCTGACTACACTTTGTACCGTGATTACTTTACACTGACGTATGCTCTGTGCAGAGTTTTGCTCTGGTCACCCCTCTTGGTCAGTGAGATTTACCTAATGAAGAAATCTGAAATAAAAATTAAGAGGTTGTGGACTGAGTGTAATAACCTCACCTTTTCCAGCTTTGGACTGAAGGGAATCTCAGTGATTTTCCATAATTGTGGTGTGACCTACTCATAGCAAGATGTTGCTCATAAATCCAAGGGGAACACAATGGGTGCCAGTGAGTGGAATTGTCCAACTACTCTCACCTCAGACTCACAGGTTGTCAGACATTGGTGAGAATGATAAGGAGATGTGAATTCTGCATACAAAAGTCTGTGCCCTAAAATGCACTGATCTCAAAGATCCACCATCCAAACTCCCACCCTTAACTGTGGAATCAGTGGGTCACAGGAAAGCTATGTCTGATTTTGTGGATTAGTGGTTGCTTATTAAAGGGGCAGTACTGTTTAAAATGCTGACTTTATGATGTCAAAATATCTTTGTTTTCTTGGATGAATTTATCACAGCTTGGAGTGTCGCATTACAGACGCAAAATGTGTAAACTAAAAAGTTTAATACCTTTTGATTTTAAGTCATAATTTTAGTTCATTAAATGCTCAGTTTTAAACATTAGTCTGTCAGCAGCTGTCTTTCTGATCAATCTGTAATTTCCTTAGCCAAGTATTAAATTTGTTTTTGGCTGACATGTTAAATATTTCCCTTTTTTGCATATTTGCCATAAAAGAGGTTTGATACTTAACAGGGTAACTCATAGTTTTGAAGAATCCTTCCCACAATGTTTACACTCTCAAGATATAAAAAAAAAAGTAAGCAACACCGTTTCCAATGGTGGGTACTCCTATGGAATCCTGGCCAACAAAAGGATGACCAGTTAGCTCATTAATGCAAGTCCTGGAATAAAAGATTGAATAACTGAAAATGCAAACTTGTATATATTAAGTCCAAAATAGAATATTCCCTTTTCTCTGGGGTATGGCAGTCTTGGAGCTGGTATACACACACACACACACACACACACACACACACACACACACACACACACACACACACAGTGTCAGGGGCTTGTCCACCCAAATTGTGGTCTGAAGAGGGGCTTGACACCCTGCAAAAAAACAACCTTGAAGAAAGAGTGGTGATGTTTGCTGTTCACCTGTATTTTCAAACATTTTTTCTATAATTCTGGGGCTCACACACGTCTCAGAATTAACAGTAGGGAGCCATTTAAAACTGCTGAATAAATCGCTAGTAAAATCATCACTAGTGGTAGAAAATAAGCAATTATTATTCTGAAGAAACTTGTATTCCTTTTAATGATTAATTCTTCAAAAGCTCTCTGATTAAACAGACTGGAATGAAACAAGCTGTCAGAAGGTCCATAAAACTGCAGACTGATGTCTTCATGGGGGAACCTCCCACATCTCCATTTTGTGCCCCCATACACCTTCATGGTCAATATAATTAGCTCAGGGGTCTCTATATCTTAGGGTGAAAAGAATCCCCTTGCATAATTCGTCTTTGACTAACATGCTTTTCAATGAGTTGATCAAAAACCATGGCCGATAAACCACAATCAGTGAATTCTGTTAGTTGTGGGGTTTGGCCAATTAAACAATTCCTGTATTTAATAGTGTACACATTATGACACTCTGTCCAAATGTCTTATAGGTTCATAGGTTGGTACTAGGCTATCAGCCCTAGGGCCTATACAAGCCTAGCCATAACAATTCCCTGGCTATTTCTTCCCACATTATTTACTTTCCTGGACCCCTGTCTAGCAGGGCGACTGACGTGATCCCTGGGGTGAATTTCCTTTCTCCCATCCAATCGTCAAGGTTCCTCTTGAAGAGGTCCAAAGAGGCACTCTGCTTGACATGTATGGGCAATCTATTCCAGAGTCTGGGGAGTCTCTGGGTCAGGAACCTATCCCTCCAGCATGTTTTGTTTATTGTGATGACAAGGTTTAGATCCCTGGAGCGTGTAGCTCTGAGAGATTGGGATTTCTTTAAGTGTAGCATGTCCAACAGCTCTGGGTATGACATGGCCTTGTATGTTAAGCAGAGATCGCCTCTGAGCAGACGATATGCGACAGAGTACAGCTGGAGTTTTTTAAGGCGGTCAGCATAGGGCATCTGCTTTAGGCCTGTGATTCTTTTAGTGAGGTATTTCTGAGGCCTTTCCAGTTGTTGCAGATGTCTTGAGAGGTACATATCAAATGGGGCGTTGTATTCTATAATAGGTCTAAGGAGGGATGAGTACAGTGGGACAATGACCTCCTTTTTTCTGGATGAAAAGCCCTTCGTGATGAGGTGTGCCACATAGAAGGATTTCCTGACTGTTGTGGCGATGTGGTTATCGAAGGTGAGACCACTGCCCACCTGTGTCCCTAAGTCTCTTATCACACTTTCTGTGTTTAGTGTACTGCCACCTATATGGTAATTCATGGATACATGTTTTTTCCCAAAGGGGATAACAATACATTTCTTGGCATTGAGCTTGAGCCCGTGGCTCAGGCACCAAGCATCTGTTTCTGTAAGGCCCTTTTGTAGAGTATCCACATCATTTGGGGATTCAATAATGGCTCCCAGTTTGCAGTCATCTGCAAACTTTGTTAGCCAGAGTCCCTTAGTGTTGACCTGCACTTCAGAGAAGTAGATGCCAAACAAGAGCGGCCCCAGGACTGAACCCTGAGGTACTCCACTTGTCTGGAGCTGGATTTGGAGTCGGCTACTTTTACAGTGTGGGTTCTATCAGTAAGCCATTTAGCAACCCATTGGGTGACATAGGGATTAATGCCCAACTTAGTAAGTTTATCTATGATTCCAGAGTGGGGGATGGTGTCAAAGGCCTTGGCAAGGTCTAGATAGGCTGTGTGGACCACCTTACCTGTGCTGTTAATAAACTTGCTTTTGAAATAAGGAATACTGTGCATATCCAAAACAAACTGAAACCCTGGTATTCATCAGAGAAGTAAATCACTGTTTAACATTTCTAGTCTCTACGTTTGATTAGTTAATTTTTTACTTTTCTGCTAAAGTAGTAATAATATTTGCAATCACAATAATTTTGCATGCATGCTACTTTGAAACCTCAGCACTTTATGACTTGCAAAATCAAATGAAAATTACTTCAGTGTAGATCAGGTTGCCAGGCACACCCAGTAGTTAAACTCGATGGCTTTGCCAATTTTGTTGGGAGAAGACAAATTTCTGTTGTATTTCTGTCTTCAGGCCACCAGTCACACAGAAATAAAAAATCTAATCAGTCCGCGATCCACCTCAGTAAATGAAGAATGGGATGAGAGGCAGGCATGATCTAAATTTTATACTAGCAGGCAGCAGCTCACACTGGAGGAGGACGTCAGTGGTGATGACGGAGCAGAAGCATCACTGATTTGATGCTTTAATTAATGCGCAGTTATCCCAGTCATTGACATGTGTTACTGTAGATTCAGGGGGAGGGGAATGTAAGAGCACAGCAGGGAATCCGGCTTTGTGTTATGCATGTTTGAGGGATGGACTAAGGAAGTGGGGGGACGGGGCAAATGCCACAGTTACGACGGACTTGAGGTATGCAGAGAAGAGCACAAACCTTTATGGACTGTCGAACTGAAAATAAATAACTACAAATTGCGCCCTTTATGAGGTCGGCGGTACGGCGCCCTAGGCGGTCGCCTAGTTCGCCTATGCCTAAGGCCGGCCTTGCAACTAGGAAACTTACCCATTTCAATGAACAATGATTCTTAGAGTCTCTAAAATCCCACAACTGGGTCCCTACCAAATTTCTACCACTGGATGAAGCAGTCAACTACTTCAATAAAGTCTTTTTAGATATTCTAGACAGTCTTGCCCCCACACATACCAAAAGAGAAAAGCCTAACTATGCCTCATGGCTAACTAAACAAACTAAACAGTTACTTACCTCCAGGGATAAAGCCTGGAAGGAATGCATAGAAATAGAACCCCACAACTGGATAAAGCCTGGAAGGAATGCATAGAAATAGAACCCCACAACCTGAACTCGGATATAAACAGCTCCGTAACTATGCCAAAAAGCAAGTCATCAATGATAAAAAAAAAATCTATTTCTCCACTAAACTCACTAACCAACAAAATAACCCCAAATTGTTCTGGATCTGTTTCCCATCTCCTAAATCCTGGTACTCAACACAACCCCTCCCCCCATCTCCTGACAAAGACCCTCAAGAAATTGCCCAAGCCTTCAATTCTCATTGTATTAATACTATCCAAAAACTTGTTAATGATGTCTCTCTACAAACTAAAAAAGTATAAATCGGCAACAAATCACAATATACTCTCTAACAACTACCCCCACATCAATTGTAATTCCAACAAATACCCATCCACTCCTCTATTTACATTATAATCAGTACCCATCTCTCTTGTTCGTAAACTGCTCTCAAACCTAAAACCATGCTCCCAGTCTTCTGATGGCCTTCCAGCTGAATACCTAAAACTTGCAGCAGACTCTACAGCTCTTCCAATTAGCATTCTCATTAACCGATCAATCTCTGAATTATACATCCCACAACTATGGAAAAACTTAATTATTACTCCCCTTCACAAAGGCGGTAACACCAGTGATCTATCTAACTACCGGCCCATCTCCATAGTTTCACCTCTATCTAAAATTTTAGAAAAGTGTGTTCACTCTGAATTGCTAAAACATCACAGACAATAACCTTCTCGCACCCACCAAACATGGTTTTTGGCAAGCACACAGCACAAAAACAGCCTTACTGTCATTTACCGGTATACAAAGCTCTTGATGCAGGCCTACTATGATCCTACTAGACCTATCAAAAGCTTATGATACAGTGTCCCACTCAAAACTACTTTACAACTTGAGACCGTAAACTGCTCCCCACACAAACTATCCTGGTTCCATAACTATCTACACAACAGAAAACAATCTGTTAGATGGCAAAGTTAGCAATCCGATTACCTACTCAACAACACAGATGTTCCCAAAGGGTCTGTTCTTGGGCCCTTGCTTAACATATTTATTAATAATCTCCATAAAGAATCCCTGCAAAGTATACTCATTGAATACGCAGATGATTTGACAATAATTACAACCTTTAACAACATCTCAGATCAAAATGCATTTACTTCCATCGAATCAAAGCTCAACTGCTACTTAATCCCAAAAAATCAAAATGTTTACTCTTCACAACCAAACCTCTAACTCTAAACTTTAAAATATTCTCTCAAAACAATACAGAAATTGAAATTGTAAAAACAGCCAAACTACTTGGCATCACAATTGATGACAAACTATCCTTTGAGAATCATACACTCAACTCAATCAAAAAGACCCATTTTAAGCTTGGCAAACGCTATAGGCATAAACTCTATTTGGACAAGTCTACAAAGTTTAAACTAGCTAATAGTCTACTTCTACCCTCCCTCCTATATGGTTGCCCCATTTTCACTAACCTACACACATCACTTCTGAACAAACTGCAGTCGTGCTACTATAAAATAGCCAAGTTTGTCTCCAACATGCCAACTCGCGCACATCATTGCCTGCCCATTAAATCTATAAACTGGTTTGAGTTCCCTCATTAACTACATTTCTCCCAACTTACTCTCACCCAAAAACTACTAAATAATTCACACTTCTGCCCATCCCTTCAAACAATAATGCAAACACACACTCCTACTCAGCATCTTAGGTCCTCTAACAAACAACTCTTAACCATAACTAAACCCAACAAAAGAGCTGGACAATGTCTCTATTCTCATGCCATTGCCAAACAACTTTGGAATGCACCCCCTCTCTCTCTTACTCAACTAGACTCTTTAGAAATATTTAAAGTTGCACTAAAAGAGCGGTGGTGGTGCTGCGGTAGTGTTGTCGCCTCATAGCAAGACGTTGTCTCGTTCGATTCTCAGCTAGAGCATCTTCTGTGTGGAGGCATACATGAATGGGGCGTGCCTTCGTTGAAGGTTGTGCATCAGGGCTGGTAACCAGGTATGTAAAAATCCACTACCAATCATTAGCGGAGAGTTCCGCTGTGGCGACACCTAACCAGGAAAAGCCGAAAGGCACAAACAAACAAAAGCTGCACTAAAAGAACACTCTCTCAATAACCTTGTCTGTTCTTGTAGTCATACAATTAAACCACCTTAAATGTTTTGGCCACTACTAACTTAATATAGTTGCAATTAACACTATCTGTCTTCGTAGCCAATCTCTCTTGCTTTCTTTATTTCTGTGGCTGAATAAACAGAATTGATTAAACAGTATTTTTACTTAGAATATACAAACAAAATTACTAAAAGACTAACACACTGTTTATTTTCTTGTATTGTATGCCTCTATAATGTGCATCTGTCTTGTACATCTACTTTAATTTGTATTGTGTAAAAACGTTCTTGACTTTCAAAGTTAAGCTGATGTTATGTAAAAATTTCTGTGATTGTATGGAGCTTTTCTCCCAGGGCCTCCACTGAAAATGGGTCATTTGCCCAAACAAATGTTAATAAATAATAATTTCTTATTGCAATGCGATGTCTTGAAGCAGACAATTTTACAGGTCTTAAAGGATTTGGTCGCAATGTATTTTGTGCAGCAAGTCACCGAACATCACTTTTAATAATGTGGTGGTTAGTGCGACTGAAGATATAGCAATGCTAAGCACTCAGAAGGTGATGTGGACACCTAGGCTAGGAAATCAGACTTCCCATAATCTTAACTATGGCACAGAAATTATTCACGTAGGTGAGATGCATCGAATAGTTCACCAATCCACACAACAAAGCAAAGTGAATGCTTAATGATCCCTTTTAGTTTAAGCAGGTGGGTGAACTGAACCCCTAGAGCCTATTTAGTCAAAAACTTACAGAAAAAAAATCATAAGCAGGAATAATTGGGTTTATGACACAAAACACAAGTTACATACAGTACTACCAGACAACAATATTGCAAAACTATTTTTGCATCACTTAAGAGCTTAGATTCCTAATCAAAACCAGAAGCTCATCCTGCTTATAGAAGAAACAGATACCAAATCCAGAAACTAGGATCACATCCCTAATCTTCAGAAATAAAAAAAAAAAATGCACCAAGAATGTAACAACTTTAAATTTTTCCAGTCTTAAACTTCTATCAAATAGCCTAAATATCTCTGAAGAGAGTCCACTAGAAAAAAAAGAGTACTCACTCAAAAGAACTAATCATTTATTGAAAGTGCTAATCAAGACCTAAAATTACTTCCTCCATGGGATCTGACAATATACCTGATTGGCGTTAAACTTGGATTAAGTCTGCAAGGGCATCTTTAACTATTGATTTTTTTTCCCTTATGAGTGGTGCACTACAGTGATAATGCCCCTCCATACGGATCCCCTTACAACTGAATTGGGTAATTACATACTTAGCTTAACAAGCCTCGCCTGCAAAGCCATGGAAATACTACAACTGACCTCATAAACTGAAATATCGTATTAGACTTGACTCAACCATTTGCCTTTGTGAAGGGTAGATGCTGTCTATTTTAATCTGGTAAACTTCAGCAGAGTTATGGAGGCTGGTCTCCATGTAGCACATCATGACCTAACCAAGGCCACTGACACCATTCCCCATGTTGGCATCATACAAATGTGAAGTGTTAAAAAAAAAAAAAAAAAAAAAAAAAGTCAGAGGGATAAACTTTCTTAAAGACAGAAGAGCTGTCCTTCAGGTCTCAGTGCTGGAACCACTTCTTTTTGGTACTTACTTTTTCATACCTCCAAGCAGTGATCCAAGACCTCTGGCTAACAAAGTCTGTAAATGACTGCAAACTGGAGGTGGTTGTTAAATCAACATAAGACACCCAAACCCTCCCGAATGAACTCACCTAGTAAATTCAAGATACACAAAAAAAGAGCTCAAACTAAATACTATCACCACTTTAGTAGACAACCCCTCTCCACATCAAACTGCAGACCCAATACACCACCACAAAATAAAAATGCAATCAGGGACCTAGGTACCTGGGTTGATAGCTCCTTTTAGGAGCTTCCAGTGGTAATGGTTGCAAGGAAATCTTTTTATTTAGCCCAACTTATTGCCAAAAGAATATCATCAACGTCTAAAGTAATCACTCTCTTATATTCTACAAATGAATGGTCAATGCTGACTACAATGCTCCTTACAGGATGTACTTCACTAAACTTAATTAGAATGACTCCAAAGGCTCTTAACTGAAAAAATCACACACACAAAGTCCCTGCGCTACCAAGAGAGGCTTGACACTTTATCCCCTGAATGTCCTACAGACGTCTGTGGGGAGATCCCAGTCCCGCTCATCACTTACAATTACATTAAACTAATTTTTCTGGAGCTTGTTTCTCTGCAAGTCCAATATCTTTACCAGTACTAGAAACAGGGACCTAAACAATGTATAACCAAACACCTCCCAAGCCTATAGAATAAAGGTGTACTGCATGTTAAGCAGCGTGACTCACCATCTTCCTTTAGCATAACCTAGATGATTGGATGGTTATCTACAACCTTACTCCTGGGTGGACTGAACTGGCCATCATGGAGAAGAGGTGCAGCCTGTGTGAGGGTACTAGCAAGGTCAAACCACTCAGTGGCCTTGAAACATCTGTGAATCTAATTTGGGCAATGGTCATATTACATCAGGTCCTTTATCCACTGCTGACTTATTTATTTTATTTATTTTACATTTGTTGACCAGGCTAGTCTAACTGGATGCATGTCCATTTTCAGCAGAGGCCCGGGGAGATGAGCTCCACTTAAAAAGATTAACAAAAAGATCAACATAAAATGATTTAACATATAAATGCATGTACAGAAATTATTTGCAGATTATTACATAACATTTCAATTGTTGAATACAAAAATTATTACAGAACATTAGATAAATTTGCTAGAAACTCTATTCTCAAGGAATTTTTTTTTTTTTTTTTTTTTTGTGAGTAGAATAAGGAACGGATATGGATTAGTCCATGAAAGTAAAAGTAATGACTGAGAAATACTGGGACGTCATTTATATAAAAAAAAAAAAAAAAAAAAAAAAAAAAAATTCAAATAGACTCCCAAAACCATGTGTAACCCATCCAGATCTCATGCTGAGATATGTAGATATAACCAATAAGGAAGAATAACCATGTGAACCTCCAAAAAGCAAACATGAACAAGCCACTCGGGAAGCCAAAAAAAAGCTCAGAGGCTATAAAACAGAGTATTAACAAAATAAACACTGTAAGCATCACTATGTTTTCATCCACTACTCCAGGACTTCTTCAGATAACAGTCAACATTTCAGCTATCAATTCTACCCCTTATATACTCCTTCCCACCAATTAATACACATTCATTATACAAGTAACATCAATCAATCCCAGGTAAAAACTAACAAAACAATATTAAGAATGAAAAATGATTTTAGAGTGTGAATACCTAAAAATAAAACAAAGTTACGTATTTAAAAAATGGATTGCTGTTAACTGTATAATGAATGTGTATTCATCGGTGGGGAGGAGTATATAAGGGATAGAACCTGATAGCTGAAATGTTAACTGCTATCTGAAGAAGTCCTGGAGTAGGGAACAAAAACACAGTGATATTGTTAAGTGCTTATATTTTATTAATAAATAATGTGTTTTTAGCCACAGAGCATTTTTTTTTCTTTTGGCTTCCCGGGTGACTTGTATATGTAGATATACTCTTATCTTCTACTTTTCTAAATCTGAGAGAAAAATAAGTTGATATCTTGCCGCACCAAATTCTTTCAGAGATCTTTAATGATGAGCTTTTTCCATGGCTCATTATGTGTAGGGATTACCAGACTCTGCTTTACATATACAATCTATGTCTATACAATAGATTTGCAAATAAGCACCATTATACCCATATCCTCCACCCCACCCCCAAAAATGCCTGAGCCAATTACTTTAGCCCATTCTCCCTACATTTGGAAAATTTCGTGAAAAATTTAAAGTTTCACTGTTGTGGTGATTCTGTAAATTATGCTACCCACCTGATTGTGTGAATACTGGCTCTACGTGACTGTTACCATTAATGTGACATCCCCAACACCATGGACAAAATGGGAAAAGTGAGCTGATGCCATTGCTGTTATGTTTAATGTATTTTTCTACAAGGTGTTTACCTTTATCAAAATAATCCTGTAATGTCAGTGCATGCATTTTAAAAATTTTAGTCTAGCAGTGTAACTAAAATTCATAACTGCTTTAAATAAAATGTATTGTTTGTATAATGCCATCAGTCTATACTTGTTTTCAATGTTTTCTCCATGCATGCCTGAAAATGTTTAATCTGAAAGAAAAATTGTGCATTAACCTAATCAGTTCATTGCACTGTTCTAGTCCCAAAATTTAGTACCCATTTTATAAATTGTTCAGTTCTGTTCTTGACAGTTCGCTTCAAGCAGTGGTAGAATCAGTTCTACAGATCTGTGTTTTATTCAGTTGTCTAAGAAAGAGGATTTTTCATTTAATATACAGTCTTGACAGGTTTTCCAACAAAACATGCTTGAGGTGTTGCAGGTTTTGCAACAAGTATAAAAATTCTACCTTTTGACATTGCACCTGCCTCACCCTAGTCCTTCTGTTGTGTCCCACGTGTAGCACAGTGGTTCACCTTACCACTTTAAATAAGACACGTTTACAGACAAGACAAATGGGTCCTTTACCTGAACTACTGTATCATTTATGAATTCAGTATCAACCTAATTCTGATTTACACCACGTATCAAGGTTTTAAATATCACCTAAATGAAACACAAAGAGCAATCACATTCAGACCAACATGTTAATAAAGATGAACTCTTGTGAGAATTGGGATTAGTAGCTTATAAAATCAAACAGTGGAAGTAGCACATCATCTCCAGCCTTTTGGAAAGAGAAATGTCCACTAAAAAAAACTAAAAGTCATGGACGATAGAACACTGGACATATGAGAAGAGCTCAAGCTGTAAAGACTGATGCAATAGGCATTAGGACTGCTTGGCAAACAAACATTTTACAGACTGTCAACTATATACTTTACCAAATACTACAAAACCTAGTCTAGAAAATCCAGTCCTGGACTAAGTGAAAGACAAAAAAGGATGAAAAAAGTCAAGTATAAGGGAGAGGCAGTCTTACTTATTGTGATTAACATCCATAACTCCTGTAATAAACATCAAAAATCATTAGCTTCCAGATGTAGAAAAACAATATTTCCCCAGCTCACTCCTCTTAAATGGATATCATCTAATAAGCACTCCTTTTACAACTGTACAGCAAAGAAGACTCAGACCTGAAGTCACATTCAATCTCCAATGCTTGGAAAATGGGAAAGTTCTTCAAGGAAGACCAAGTAGCAGTCATTCAGATGTCATATGAATATGTACTACAGAAGAAAACATGTATGTAGAGACAGGTCTGGTGGAATATGCCTTAGGACATGGCTGCAACATGTTGCCATGTTTCTCATAACATGACAGTACTGGCAGGCAGAGCGCCACAGTATGGGAGACGGACATTAGTCCCTGTTGAGCCCTGAAGCAAAATCTGGTTGGAATTATACGCTGTACCTTCATTAAAGCTCTGCATGAAGTAACTTCTCAGGGCAGAGTCATTTCTAACAAAACAGTCCCTGACAAACATACGAGACTCTAAGTGGGTTTTGAAATTCCCTGGACAGGGCACAGTCATGCACTCTGCATTACAAATTTAGCACCAAATGATAGAAATCATTGCCTGCAAACATCTCTTTCAGAGCCGAAGCAGCAGTACACTGATTTATTTATTTATTTATTTATTGTTAACCCCTCTCACACACTAACAACCATTGAAAGCAGGCTGACAGGGAAAATATATTTCCACACATCTGGCAAACACACAGTTTAATGATCTTTATGCTACTGCTTTATCAAATAACCGTCAGCAATGTGTACTGTGCAATATTTCTTACAGTAATAAGACTGATATCCCATTATATTAATTAGCAAGCAAAAATATGTATTCTGTCACTAACTAAATTCAAACAGTTAATCTGCAAACAGTTTTTTATTGTAATAATTTGCTTTAACATTCAATAATATATATGCTGATTGTACACAGTCAGAATGCCCATAATGATGCACCATCAATGGGGAAAACTACCAGTAATCAAATTGAAACTGCAGAAATCATTGCGGCTCTGGCTACTAAATCATTGTGGCTGTGGCCACATTCTCCACACTACTAAGCAAAAAAGCTCGTCCAGTTTCACATTTAAATAAAACCTTGCACTTCCCCATATGTATAAAAGTTGTACAGAAAGCAAAGCACAATGAGAAAATCTACAAAATGATTTAAACTGATCCTTGGGACATTTAAATCACAGTATAAATGGCTGGTTACAAGCACTCTCCTAGCTCCCTTAAATGAAACTCACAGTAAATGCATTAAATGGTGTAGTGCTGGGTCATACATATGCAGTAATATATCACTAAATCAATCCAGAGATGCAAGAGATAGAAAAAAATATGTATTTAAAATAATACTATATAATGGGCATAAGTCACACCAGAGTGTCAATAATGCAAGCTTACCCATAAACGACTTGCTTTGACTACCGGGGCTTTACCTCAGTAATCATACCACACCAGGCATGGATAAACCCTGAACTAATCTGAATGCAAGATATTGCTAAACAGGACTGAAAACAATCTGTGCACTCACGTCAATCACCTGATATTAAACACTAAATATTTTCCAGTACCGTGTGGAATTCTGTGTACAAACAGCAGTCCTGGTTTCACTGGCATACAAGTATTTCCCAAGTCAACAATAATAGACATGTCAAAGCCAGCTTGTGGTATTCTTCATAAAACCATTAGTAAGTACTATTTGGATTATTTTCTCTATCAACTGGTAACTTGTCTCTCACAGACACAGAGACACACACAGAGACACACACAGAGACACAGACACAGAGACACACAGACACAGAGACACACTCTCTCCCCAGTGGCCTATTGGGAAAACAACAATGATAAGTTACAGTTTGACCTCAGTTGTTCAAGTAACCCCCACTACTGCTAGGATTTTTCTTCCTGTGTGGCTTTTTCTACACAAGAAATAAAATCTTTATCACACATACACTAATATCAAAGTTATGAAAGTACTCACTATCACACCTGATGTGCGAAATGAGAATCTAGCACAAGGATACCAACAGAACATGTGCACATGCTCTATATGTCAGCTCAACAAATTCTTATAGTCTTTTTATTTCCTCGCTGAGGAAATCAACTTTGTGTGCGCTTGTCTTTCTCCAGCGTTTTTCACGCAAAGTCTAGTACTGAACAGTTGCAATAAAATCAAACCCCCTCCCCAAAAAAGATGGAAATTGTATTGCTTACCAAGCAAATGAGGTCTTTGATTCCCCCCCTTAGGCCTCCAGTACATTATTAGCCAATTCCCAAGTACTTTCTTGACTTCATAATAGTGAACCTCCATACAACTGGATGAATATCAAACAAAAAATATACTCCTTCACCTATTGTAAGCATACCTCCATGTTACACTCTGGCCAAGTCTCTTACAAGATAAATGTCAGTGCTGATTAGCTATTCTCATACAATAAGGATGCAGCTGTCCCAGTCACATACATCAAATGCACTACCTGTCCACCAAAACATCCTGCTGTTACTAACTGGTTATTGTGACTTACCAGGCAAATCATAGTATGTGCACTAATACAGTATAATTAGGAAGCATCTACCCAAAGACATGCCTCCCAACCTCTTAAAGTGCAAAAATTCTGGACAAAGCTAAAAATAATGAAGAACAAAGACCCAAAATCTGGGACATTTTTTTAATTGCTCTTACATACCTAAAAAGTTGCTAGAAAAAATGTTTGTGTTAACATGCATTTTTCTGAAGGACATGAAGTCTGAAACTTAAATGTACAGTATTATTTAGTGACTTCAATACTCTGTGATTTGTCAAAAATTTGCAAGAATACTAAGTTTTATGAGGAACAAACTGAAAATATAAGGCAAAAATCTGAACATTCTGCGAAAATGTGGACAGTTGAGAGTAAGGCAAAGATGGGATGCATTACTGTTTGACAGAGAGTAAATTGTACGGTGCAATTCAATTCTCCTCACACAATAATTCTGACGCTATACTGCCTCACAGCACTCCACTTACTTTGAGGTTCAGTCATCTTGGAGTTATATATACCAACATCAGGGGGTATGTGGTCTCGGGGGATGCAAGTGGGTGATGAATCCCTGCATAATAAAAGTTCAATTTTTACAGCCATGTCCATTGTTTGCTACTTTACTGGTAATTTCTACTCAACTGCTCCCACTTGTCAGCCCTGATTAGTTAGATGATTTTTAGTCATTCAACCAATTAACCATTTCAAAAACAGCAAATGTACTACGTCTACAGTGGAACCAGCCTATGGTGTGTTGTTTTCTGCCCTCCAGTGCTTTTCCTGTTGTTAACTAAAAGGAACATGTTATTCTAACCTTGCCGCACTCAGTTTTTTTTTCTACTTCATATAACCATAGTTTGAGTTCAGTAAAAAGTACAGTTGTGTACACTTACCATAAATGTAGATGTTAGACTGTATTCACTGTTGCAGTCATCACTTTTGGGTTATCTGCTAGCAATAGCCCTCAGTCAGCCTGATTAACAAAGTCTTGGGTCCTGCGTCAGTTGCTGTCCCTTCTTCCATGACGTCAGGTCGTCAGGGGGTATAAAACCTGCAGTCGACGCCATTATCTCAGTTTTTTTTGCCCCAGATGTCAGGTGCTCCCTTAATGGGAAGCAATTAAATCTATAAATATACAAGGTTATACCTCCAACAAAAAAGCAAATACACCAAACAGCTTTTGAAGATAGCAAAGGAAAGTAGAGGTATATCCAAAAAAAAGAAGGGGGCTGGAGGGAGGGTAACCAGGACTGCTACAGTGAATATACTCTGACATCTACATTTATGGTAAGTGTACACAACTGTACTATGTTCTTCGTGTTTCACTGGTGCAGTCATCACTTTTGGGTAGATTCCCAAAGCTAAGGATGGGAGGAGGAATTTAAATAGAATTAGGGCCAGCTAAAAGGCCATGCAAGACTGCAGTGGCAAAGCCAGCTCTGGATTCAGAGAAAATTGGCAGATGGTAATGCTTGGTGAAAGTACGTGCAGAACTCCAGGTAGCAGCTTCTAGGATGTCCCTGGTAGGGACACCTCTGAGAAAGGCTGTAGAGGTAGATGCATACCTGGTAGAATGGGGTCTGATCCCCTGTGGGATAGGTTTTCCATGGTGTTTGTAGCAGAAATGAATGCAATAGCCTATCCATTTGGAAATGGTTTGCTTTGAAATGGTCTCCCCCCTCTGCCCCTGCAGCAAATGCCACCAGCAGTTGATCAGATTTCCTTTGAGGTTTACTTCTGTCCAAGTAGAATCTAAGTTGTCTGTACACGTCTAAGGAGTTCAGAATCTGTTCTTTGTTCTGTGGATTAGGAAAGAAGGTTGGCAAATGTATGGACTGATTAAGGGCCACACTGGATACCACCTTGGGCATGAAGGAGGGATTGGTCCTGGGAGGGACACCATGTCCGCCCATATGAAAGATGATGAAAGGCTCCACTGCCATGGAGGGCCTGTAACTCAGATACCCTTCTTGCTGAAGTGATTGCTAAAAGGAAAGCTGTTTTCTAAGAAAGGAATTTTAAGTCTGCAGTGGCAGCTGGCTCGAAAGGAGGAAGGGTGAGCTTTTCCAATACAAAGTGGAGGTCCCAGGCTGGAGTTGGAGCTCTCCTGGGTGGACGTAGATTTTTGGCCCCTCTGAGGAACTGCTTAAAATCAGTGGATGAGAGAAGAGGGGTGGTTCTGTGTTATAATGAGCCGAGATGGCCGAGGCGTGAATTTTGATGGAGGAGAAATACAGGCCCTTATGAAGCATCTCAGTTAAGTATTGTAAAATCTGAGGTAAATTGGGCACTGTTGTGCTCATCCCTTGGGATTGGTTCCAGGCACAGAATCTTTCATTTTTCAGTGCAAGACTTTCTGCTACTACGCCTCCTTGCCTCTAAAATGATATCCCTCACTGGTTTACTGAGGGATGGTAAAGGAGAAATTATGTAATTAGCCAGGCTGCTAGATTCAGTGTTTGAAGTGGAGGATGCAGAATTTGGTTCTCCTGCTGAGACAATAGAGGAGGGGTCTGAGGCAGGTGCCATGGGGCCCACAGTGACACACTGCGCAAGAGGGGGTACCAGTGTTGGCGTGGCCAGTCTGGTGCAATCAAAATCATCCTTGGTTTGTCTTGTTTGATCTTTAGTAGTACTTTGGGAGAGCAGAGGCAGAGGAGGAAAGACATAAACTAATAGGTTTTTCCAGCTGAAGGACAGAGCATCCACTTTCCAAGTTTGTTTGTGGGGAGTCCTTATTCAGAATTCGTTTGTTCAACTGATAGATTTTGGGGGAGGCAAACAGGTCTATATCTGGGCTCTCCCATTTACTTGTCAACATGTTAAAAATCCTTGGTTCCAGTTCCTACTTGTGTGGGTCCATGACGTTTCTGCTTAGTTCGTCTGCCAGTGTATTTAGTTTTTCTGGCAGGAATTGAGCTTGTAAATGTACTTGATAGCTCAGGGCTGTGTTCCACAACGCCATGACTAGCCTGCAGAGGGGGTAAGAATGTGTACCCCCCCTTTGTTTATGTACCACATAACAGTGGTATTGTCCGTCTTTATCATTAATTGTCCTGGAAGAATGTGGTCCTTGAAGGCTGTCCGAGCATTCTGTACAGCTAACATTTCTTTTTGGATTGATATGCAGGTGAATCTGACTTGGGTTCCATTTGCCCTGAATGCACTTCCCTGCCAGGTGGGCCCCCCATGCATAGTCTGATGCATCTGTTAAGGTTTGGGTGGCAGGAGGTAGTGTGAATGGTAGTCCCCTGTTTTGGTGGCAGGCCTCTGCACACCAAAGGAACTCTAGGCGTAGGCAAGGTATGATAGGAATCATTGCTTCTAGATCCTGTGAATGTTGACACCATAGGCTTTTGAGATACCATTGCAGTTTCCTCATATGCAGCCTTGCATATGGAATTAGAAGAATGCAGGGGGGGCATGAACCCCAAGGCTTGAGTATTTGGCCTTGCAGATAACTGGGTTTTTGTGGCCACTTGTTTGAAGTAGGTTGTCAAATTAATCCGTTTCTCTGCCGTGAGGAAAGCCATCTGGGAAGTTGTATTCAAGTTTGCTCCCAGGAATATAATTTGTTGACAGGGTACCAGTTGTGATTTATTTTTCTTTTATGGTGTACCCCAGACAAGTCAGTACCCTTTGAACAAAGGCTAGACGATTCAAAAGTATTTACTGGCTTTCTGCCTTAGACAATCGTCCAGATATGGGTATATTTGAATATTTCTTTGCCTGCAGAATGCAATGACTGGAGCTAGGCACTTTGTGAATACCCTGGGTGCAGTAGATAAGCCAAAGGGCAGTGCAGAAAACTGATAGTGCATACAGTCTGCTTTGAAGCGTAGGTATTTTCTGCAAGACTCCCTGATAGGATGTGCAGGTATGCTTCTTTTAAAGTCTAGTGTTGCCAACCAGGCATCATTGCCTAGCATAGGAAGCAGCTGGTGAAGAGTCAGCATCTTGAATTTTGGAATTACCAGAAAGGTATTTAGAGTAGAAAAGTCAAGTCCAGGATAGGACGCCATGTGCTGCCTTTTCTGGGTACCAGGAAAAGTCTCAAAAAGAACCCTTGCCCTTTCTTCTCTTCTAGTACCAAGTGAATAGCTCCCATGCTTCTCTTCTAGTACCAACTGAATAGCTCCCATGCTTAAGAGAGAGAGTACTTGATTTTGGGCCTCTGCCCACTGATTTGGGGGTAGATCTGGCCACCCACTTGGTACTGGTAAGGTGTGGAAGTGAAATCTGTATCCTTAGGACACTATATTTAAAACCCATTTGACCTGGGTAATGAGTTCCCAGTTTTTGGCCTGCAGGCCAATCTTTCGGCCTAAAGGAGCATTCAGGTGGGAAGTGCTTGGAGGTTTAAGAAGCAAGTAATTGAGTCTGTTTTCCATGGGGGGGGGTCTTACAAGACTAAGCAGTGGGGGGTTTCCACACCCAAATCAGGGAGTAGTGTGTCCCCTGGGACTGAAACATGGGGTTTCTGCCATGTCTGGGTTTGGCTTGAGAAGACCTTGAAGAGGCTGGAAAGGACCAATTCTTAGAGGGAATGTGCCTACTAAATCAAGGAGGCTGACCTTGTAAAAAATCTTTACCAGTTTGCATAGATTTAGCTTTATCTTCCATCTTTTTAAGAACTTCCTCAGCCTTGTTGCCAAACAGGCGGTCCTGATTAAAAAGACAGAGTATGAAGACAACTTAAAGAGTACAGTAAGCACAGAGAAAAGGACAACAAAGGAGAAAGACAATGAGTGAAGATGTAAAAAAGAACAATAGAGCAAAAGGATGAAACTGAAAAATAAAAATAACGGGATCGGCTAGAAGAGGATGGAACTAAATCTGAGGGAAGCAAAATTGGAAAACAGAACTTGCTTGGGTTGAAAGCAGAGAAAATAAATAGAAACTGTGGAGAAGAGACTGTCAATGTGGGATACATACAGGACAGAGTGAAAAAGCGAAGTGAAGCCAAAAATTCTAATGACTACACAGATCTCCATTCTCCTTGTCAGACACGACAATCCATAATGAAAAGGAGCTGGAAATATGAAGTCCATGAGATTTGTGGGAGTATGAAAACCAACAATACAAACCAATTGGTGACTTGCTGTACTAGCCATGCTCAAATGCCCTGCTCTTAAGTGGTTTCAGCCCATCTCCACATAATTTTGTACGACTTGAGGTACCTGCACGGACGTTTTTGTAACTTATAATTCAGGAGTCATACATCAACAGTTGAGCTAAAAAAGTCTCAACACGTACTCTGAGAAAACTTGTATCTATCAGTTTCAGTCATACTCTTACTGCCTCACTCCTGTCATTCACTTTGATTTGCTCCTTACTAGCAACTGAATTTGGGTGTGTTTCTGCCCTGCCACTGGAAGATTCTGATCCTGCTGCCCAAACACAGCACACCATTTCTTCCATATCTGCAAATATGCAGAGTAAATTATTAACACGCTAGATGTGGCAGGTGTCAGATAAAGATCC
>NC_056732.1:704564408-704566908 GCF_019279795.1 Protopterus annectens | reverse complement strand
CTCAGATAAATACTGCAGAATGTGAGGCATATGAGGCAGAGTTGTGTCTTGGCCTTTAGCTTGGTTCCAAGCAGAAAACCTTTTCCATTTGTCCGAGTAAGCCTTCCTGGTGCTTGGCCTCCTGGCTTCTAGAATAACATCCAGCACTGCTTGTGAAAGAGGGGCTGGTTGGATGCTTAATTGATTTGCCATGCAGCCAGGATTAAGGTTTTGATCTGGCTGTGTAGAATCTGTTTGTCTTGCTGCGTGAGCAAATGAGGTATTTGAGGCAATATCCATGGTGGGCTGCGAGTCATATTCTTCAATAGCGGGTACCAGTGCTGGCGTGGCCAGTCTGGGGCTATGAGAATCATTCGAGGTTTCTCCATTTTGACCTTCAAAAGAACCTTTGTGAGAAGAGGTAATGGAGGAAAGGCATATGCTGTCAGGTTTTTCCAACTGAAGGAGAGAGCATCCACTTTCCAAGCTTGATGGTGGAATGTCCTTGTACAAAATTTTGTCAGCTGGTAGTTTTGAGGACTTGCAAACAGGTCTATATTTGGTAGGCCCCACCTTTGAGTTATCGTTGTAAATATTTGTGGATCTAGCTTCCACTCGTGGGGATCTTTGATGTTTCTGCTTAGGTCGTCTGCCAATGTGTTTTTCTGTCCTGGCAGGAATTGAGCTTGTAACTGGACTTGGTAGGCCAGAGCTGTGTTCCATAAGATTATTGCTTGCCTGCAAAGAGGGTAGGAATGTGTGCCCCCTTGTTTGCTTATGTACCACATTACTGTGGTGTTGTCCGTCTTTATTGCAAATTGTCCAGGCTGTAATAGATCCTTGAAGGCTGTCAGAGCTTTCTGTACAGCTAGCATCTCTTTTTGGTTTATGTGCAGTTTTCTTTGTTCTGCAGTCCACAGGCCTTGAATGCATTGCCCTGCCATGTGTGCCCCCCAGGCATAGTCTGAAGCATCTGTTGTGATAGTTTGCCGGGTGGGGGCAAGGTGAAAGGCTGACCCTTGTTGAGGTGACATGCCTGTGCCCACCATAGAAATTCCTGTTGAAGGCAGGGAATGAGAGATATCACTGTGTCCAAGCTGTGACTGTGTTGAGACCATACGCTTTTTAGGTACCACTGTAATTTCCTCATATGCAGTTTTGCAAATGGTATTATCAGAATGCAAGATGCCATGAAGCCCAAAGCCTGCGGAATTTTTCTTGCAGTTAATTGGGTCTTTGTTGCCATTGTTTTGAAATATTGAGTCAGTAGTAATTGCTTGTCTGGTGTAAGATAAGCCTTCTGGGCCGTTGTGTCCAAGCTGGCACCCAGGAATGTCATTTTTTGTGAGGGTACTAGTTTTGACTTCTTTTCGTTTACTGTGTACCCCAGACAATTCAGTAGTTGCTTCACAAAAGCCAGATGTTGTACGAGAATCTGTATCCTCGTAAAATTATGTGTAGTACCCATTTGTCCTTTGTGACCATGTGCCAGTTGTCTGCAAATAGTGCTAGCTTTCCCCCCAGGGGGGGCTGACAAAAGAGTTTTGTTTGGCCAGCTGAGGTGCAAGTCATTGAGTTTGTCTTCTGGTGGCTTGAGACCTGTCTTCTCCTCCCTTTTGGGTTGGAGTGCCCCATTGGCGAGGTTTATATTGAGCTTGTGGTTGTCCTCTGCCCCTTAGGCACCTGTATTTACCCCTCTGAGGCCTGTCAGTGGCTGGAAAGGACCAATTTTTTGTTGGCCAGTTTCTGCTGAAGCGAGGGGGTTGTACTTGTAGGAAATCTTTGACTATCTGCATTGATTTTGCCTTATCTTCCATTCTCTTTAAAACTTCTTCTGCTTTAACAACAAAAAGAACATCCTGCTGTAAGGGAGAATCTAGTAGTTTTGCTTTAACATGATTAGGCAGACTTTGTTCCTTTAACCAGGCATGCCTATGTATAACTGATTCAGTGACAGCTGCTCTGCAGGAGGCCTCTAAAGAATCAAACCCACACTGCAAGGTAAGTTTCCCTACCTGCTCGGTGGCGTGCAACAAATCCTGTACTTCTTTCAATTCAGAATGTTGAGGGAGGGTGGTTATCTTTTGTTTTAACTGAAAGATCAGAAATTGCTAATACTTAAGCATATGAAATTGACAGTTTAGAGCTCTCATAGCTAATGTGGCTGAGGTGTAAACCTTTTTCCCCCATCTGTCTAGTGCTCTTGAATCCCTTTCAGAAGGTACTGGATTTTTAGCCATGGAAGCCTTAGCCCCCTTGGGACCCTGGGAGATGGTCTCTGGGTCAGCTACTGGGCTTTTGTAAAGACATTTGTGGGAATCAGGTACTCTGTAGTATCTGTCAGGCTTGGCCGGAGCAGGAGGCAGAGAGTCAGGGTTGAAACTGGATTCTAAATAGACATCATCCACAATGTCCAAAACAGGAGGGGTGGCTAGAGGTCTGTGTTGTGGGAGTAAAAGAAACTCTCTGAGCCTTTTCTTGGAATCACAGTAATCCTGACCTTCCCAGTGAAAATGTTCCC
>NC_056732.1:704536908-704559408 GCF_019279795.1 Protopterus annectens | reverse complement strand
AACTATTAATATTTTCGGCTACTCCTACCGAACCTTCCATCCTACTGTATATGTTGTAAACAGAGACAATGGCTTAACTGCATATATGGTGTGTTGTCTACTAAATCATTCCATACAAATGAACCTGGGTGGGTTTTTTTTGCTGTTATTACTACTACTACTACTGTCTGCAGTAACAATTTTTTTTATTTACTTATTACTACCATCTGCAGTAACAATTACTTGTCTTGCCTCTTGCATTTTCAGATAGAAATGAAAAAACGTCGACTTGGTTGGTTAACAAATAAATCAAACAAAACCAACACGGGCACACAGAAAACAAGGAAAGACAGTGCACCCACTGTAAGGCAGAATTTGACCCTGGAGTTAATAGGGCAGGGATCTTATCAATGACCCGCTATTTAACCTCCCAATCTTGACAGAGTCTTGCACTTGGCATGCATCTCACACTGCCAGACTATGCTGGATCGCCATTAATTTGTTAATGTTAATATTTCACAATTAAGTATTAGTTTTAATCCCTAATGGTAAATGGTAAGGCATTGCTGCATCTCTAACCTTGAGCATTTTACATCATAACAGACCTGAGACAGGGATGTTTAGCCAGTATCATCTGCAGAAAAATAATTTAATGCTGCACATTTTCTGCTCCTCCTATTTCATTCAATCATAAAGTAAAAGGACAGCTGATGTCTTACAACCTCCATTTAGCAGGTGACCAAAATAAGCAACAGAGTGATCATGTGACAAAACGTTGACTGTACAAACAAGACTACAGCTTTAAAAATACCACTTGTTCAAGCCCATTCACAGATTTAGATTGGCAGTAAAGTATCATGACAGTATAAGTGACCTGGCAGTATTCCTCTCCTAGGCTTTTCCAGAGTGGAAATTTGTATATTATGTGAATCAAAAACATAAGACTGGACACTGCTTCTTTTCTTTCAACGAGAAATAAAAGAGGAGCTATATTTTACAGCCTAAACACTATAATTTACTCATCTAGGCTGCTCAGTGGATGACAGATTTATAAGCTGCCCGACAACACTGAATGGTTAATAGAGATAGTCAGCATTCTATTCCCACTGTATCTGGCACAATTTAACAACCCACCTTAAAAGAGATCAGGCATGTTTTTTTCATGTTCTCCCTTGGAAGATGGCAGAAAGAGCAGAGGAGTCTGCAGGAGTCAGCTTTTTACTGCAGCTTCTGCCATGCAGAGGCAGCTATGCAATACTCACACACCTCTCAACTGTACAGATTTTCACAGAATGTCTGGATTTTTGCCTCATATTTTTGGTCCACTTTTCATAAAATTGTGCATCTCTGGTAAACTAGTGGCAAATCATTAAATATTGATGACATATTGGAGTTTCAGACTTCATATCCTTCAGAAAAAAATCATGCTAGTGCAAAACCTGTTATTCTACCAACTTTCTAAGTTTGTAAGAGCAATGTTTAAAAAAAATATGTTCATTTTTTGGACCTTTGCCCCACTTTTATGTATGGTTTGTCCAGATTTCTTGCTCTAAGAAGTTGAAGGGTATGGTGCCGACAAGTGCCAAAATGTGGCAATCAATTTCCCCAGTCCAAAATATACATGATTTACCACATACACATACTCTGCTAAGCCTCCCAAGAATGTTCCTTTGACATAATACATAAAATCTCTTTAGCCTGGATTTTGCAGTATCGATTATATAAACAAGTGTAGACACAAGAAGGCCAGGAAAATACTATATACCATCACACACTACAGATAAAGGATTCCAAAGGTGAACTGTTTCAACACAAGATAAAACTGCAAGCCTGAAAATTAAGTATTTTTGTGTATAATGTCACCTTAGCATCAAAAAGCAACTTGAGAAATGGAGACTATCATATGTACAGCAAGTAACTTATGCTGATAAAATAAAGTAAAATAAATCAGAAAGTAAAGATGGACGTCTGCTTGACAGTTTGGGTGCATGGAAGGTGCCCTGAAGATTTGTAAACTGGCAGGCTGTTATATCCTTGGCAGGATATAACCCATACAGCTAAGGCTACTGCAGCAGTGATCAACATGATGAACATTTATGGATACTGTGACAATGTTGAGTATTGCAAGCTATGCCAGGAGAAGTAGGGCAGTGGATGCGTAACATATGCCAGTGCAGCTAGCTGGAATTTAGTAAAGAATTACATGTTATTTGAATATCAAACTGATTTGTACAGATGCTTGTGTTGACAATGAATTAGTAAAGTACAGGAAGAAAAGAGGTTAAACTCAGCTTCAGCTAACTTTGCAAAATAGTAAGAAATTAAATGACTGGGCCCAGGCCATAAAGTCACTAAGAAGCATGATTTGTTAAGTCTTTGTTTATTAGAAGCTTGTAACTGTTTTACGACTTCAGAAACTGCACCAGATCTGAGCAATGTGTGTGTGTGTGTGTGTGTGTGTGTGTGTTATTGACATGCAGATGCTAAAGCCTGGAAGTTTCTAGCAATGGGTGGCTGCATGGGAACCAGAAGTCAGATGACCAGATGCATGTGATATCATTCTGTACAGAAACAATGTTGTAATATTAGCTGAGACAGAAGTCTCAGGGCTCTCTGTTTTGGAAACCTGACATTGAAGGATCACTCACCTACTTCATCTTACCTTGCTGTAGGAGGTAACTTAACTAGGGGATAGTAACTCTTGAGATCAGTCAGGAAAATAAATATAGTGAGATTAGTCAAGTACTGTTTTTCTGCATCTGTGCAAATCTATTAATTTGTGTTATTTTAATATTTCCTGTAGATGAAACTCTGGTGTTTACTGTAAATAGATTTTTAGTATTTGTATGTTCTTTTCTTATTTATTATTAAAAATATTCAAAAGTTTCATTGTGGCTGATCCTTTAGAGAATATTTGAACTTGGAGAGTACTCTTGCCTGTTTGGTGACTTTGTGGCCACTCCTGAAAGCCTTACTGCAGTGGTCAAACTACCTCTCGTATTAATATTAATTTCAATCAGTATAACTGGGTACCCGGAGCGAATATCTGGATGTGCATGTACTACAAAGAAGTTGAAACAGGGGAAGGGTCTTGAAAAACTTTCTGAAACATGGAAAACTGCATGGATTTGAACCACAAAGGTGCAACCAGAATTAGTGCTGCCTTGGTTTCTTTAGCCTTCAGAGAAAGAGGAGGAATGGTATACAAGTAGATTCCACAACCTTCTTGCCACTGGGAGGAGAAAACTTTCTGCATTTGCTGCTTGTGGAGGAGGACAAGAGATCATGTACTGGGGAAACTCGCCTCTGATGTAGTTTTCAAACTTTTTTGTTGTGCTGGAACTCAAGAAACTATTGCAATCACACTAGAAATAACTCCATTCATTCCACTTGCTATAAACCCTTGCAATTTTATGATAACTGTATAATAAACTCCATAGTTATAAAATACATGCATGTGTTTCATTAATAAGACAGTGACAACACTGTAACTGACTTAAAAGTCAGTTTAATTTTCAATATGTACAACTAATGAATTGGTTAAAAAATTCTATAGTTCTTCTGCATTCATTTGAAACTTCAGACTCGTTGCTTCTGCCCAGTTGCTGAACGAGATTAAACTTGGGACAAACATACTTGCAACTCAAATCCCACCAATAGAATCCATTGTCATTTTTAACAATTAAGAGAAACATATGGAGGAACCCCGGTCAAATGCTTGTGAAGAGAGGAGTAACTGAAAAATCACTTAAGAGCCTTGAGTGAGAGAGAAAAAATGTCCTAATCTTCAATGTACAATTATGAAACTCATTTATGTATTTGTCCGTTTGAAAACCAGGTAACCCCACTAGATGCAAGTACCTCTGTTTAACTGATTTGCTCAGTCAGTATCATGAAGCATGTTAATGGAGACAGGAAGAAAAAACTACAACCGCAAGATGAATAAGCATTAGTGTGTTTGCCTTCCAGACACAAGGTACAGGGCTCGATTCTCTGAATCATCTGTACTAAACTGCCAGAAAGGATATACCTACAGAGTGACTGGACAGATTTGTCCAACAAACTAAATGTCCGCAACTATAAATATCTAACAAGGATTCAGAAGTCACGGTATGTCAAAATAGCTGTACACAAATCACTTTTTATATAAACTTTTGTTAGAAATAGTAAGACAGGGTAGTAATTCTCAAAACTGTTGCGATCAACAGATTTATTTTTGAGGATGGGTAGCTTAAGTACCTCTTTTAAATACAGAGGGAAATTCCACCTTCCTCAAAGATGACCGAATAATTTGGTGAATGACTGCAACTAGAAATATGAGACAAAATTTATAGTTTTATAGTACACTATACATTTTAGTAAGACTGCTTAAAATACATACATGAATAAAGTGTTAAAAAAAGCAAACTCGCAATGGAAAAACACACACACACGGAATACTATAACTTAGTACAGCCAAACTGAATCGGAATACTATAACTTAGTACAGCCAAACTGAATAAAAGATTGCAGTGCCAGATCAAGATCCAAAATCTGCTATGATATATCAACATGTATCTGAGTAGACCTTTCTCTCTTATCTGTTCTGTATTACAGGACCTAAAATTACAGTATTTTGTTAGACAAAATGCATATTATGCATCTACGAACCAGGTAATAAAGCAACACAGAAAATTAACAAACAAGGGAACCAATTCTGTTTATTTAGAAAAATGCATCTAAATCCACTTAGTTAAACACACACACACATGCGCACACACAAGAGAGAGACCTCAGTCTTATACCCTGTTATTTTTTTTTCCCTGCCCTTGTGTGATTATAACATACACACAAATGAGACTGAGACCTCAGGTCTTTATATATCCGTTATTTTTTTCTCATGACAACTAATTTTGCCCTGCCCTTGGGCGATTATTGCAATTTCTTGTCACTCTTTATGACCGCACCAGGATAGCTTGCTCTGAGTATGCCAAAAAAAAAAAAAAAAAAAAGATGCTCAATTAAATGCTACAACAAACAGTGCCTTCAATACATCTTACAAGATAAAATCAAGTGTAAAAACTCAAATATTAGAAAAACAGTCAGTCTTAAAACCTGTGGGAGACTGTTGTTTACAGTACAGTTACAATACTTGTTGTGCATTTGCATGCTAACAGGGATCAACTGATATAAATTAGACTTGCTTTAACCTAAAAATGGATTGGGGGTTGTGGAGAGTGGCTGCCCTTTTAAGGGAACACAAATAGAAAGCACAAGCCAGTGCTGAATAAGTACAAGCAACATCTTCAGGTCATTTATTTTCAAATGAAGTCAGTATGCTGCAATGTACAACTAGCCTGAATCTTTTTTTTTTTTTTTTTTTACTACAGGGGCAACCAGAGTTTATTATTAAGGACCAGAAACACCAGCCTTTGGTTCTGACAAATGACACTTGCTTAAAAATGACAGTGGGCCCGAAACTGAAAAGCATCAGTCACTATCCATAAATCTATCCCAGAGCAGTAAATTTGGGTTTAACAGCTGACATATAATGTTCGCAAAAGGATGACATCAACAGTTTCTATTCACATCCACTTTGTGTGCCGAAGATAACCCCTGTCAACACGCATTTCTAAAAATTCAAAATACCCTTACCACTGTGAAGGCTGAGCCAACACACACGTATTCCAAAAACAGATTTTAAATAGAACCCCTCTGCTGCATGAATTTTATTTACAAGACACAGGATGCAAACAGAAAAGGACAAAGCAAAGTGAAAGGCTTGCTTAGACCAAGAAGCATCAATGAAATAATGAAAGCAAGTGTGGCAAACATTAAAGCCTGTGCACACCATAGCTGTACCATCGAGCCAGACTATGGACACGATGGATGGTCCAACTTGCAATGGAGCTAGAAGCTGCAAGTTGGAAATGCAGCTTAGACTTCATACAAAGCTGGTAGCTCCTTCACAGCCTTGTCCATCATCTTGCAAGTCCCTTCTCACTGGTAACTCTGCATATGCATGCGGTAGCTTGATGCCCTAAGGGAGAAAGGAGAGGATGAAAACACTGGTTTCCTTAACCTGCTCCACGAACCCAACTCCCTGTTTGGAGGATGAGTGACCTTGAAGTGGGGTCCAGAGTTTATCATGCAGAAACTACCATGACAGAGTCTACAATGCTAGGTTCAGTGTCAAACTTAGACAGTCCTGGGGAGGGTGAGCAATTTTGATGGGACATCTACGGATAGCAGGCATCACACCAGGGCTCTTCCAGAACTAATTTAAACAAGTAGTTAGCAGTCAGTACCACACACAACTATGGCCTGGGTGACCAGAAAGCATAAGCCATGTACCTTTAATACTGAGGAGTTCTAAGATCTCCTCAAATTTGGGTATCACCAGGGGCCAAAGTAGGGGAGTCAGCATGATGGTCATTCACTTCTGTGGTGGAGGACTCCTCTGGGGAGTGTATATTATTCCTCTCATGTGGCCATACCTCCTTATCCATTGACAGACAGACTGAGGAGGAAGGCTGCATGCTGGATACAGGAGTGATGACCTGTAAGATGATGATGGTCCTTCTCTCCTGGGTCGAAGAACAGGTAAGGCAGAAGTAGCAGATGAAGACCCCAGGTGAGGTATGGTTTGGATCCCTTGTAGGGACTCCTGCTACAACCCCAAAGACAAGATATGAACTACCAAGATCAAAGGGTCAAGATTGCCCGAAGATGACCCAGAGACGAAAGGAGCCCCATTAATGTCAATGCTGAAGTTGATGGGTCAAATGATGACCAAGCAGGTACTGAAGCTCAAAATGAGCCCAGACAATAAGGGGCAGGAGATAGGACTGAGAACTGTGGTAATGAAGAGGTTCTAAAACCCCAATGTTAGAAGGAAAGGACACTTGAGACCAAATCTGTTACATGTTGAAAAAACACCTTCCACATTTTTGTGCAGGCCCTTTTGACTAAAATTGACCCAAGAGTTACATAAGACTCACAGGAAGATGGCCTTTGGTATGGAAGCAGGGGAAAGTTCTCTTGACGTGAGCCACACCAGAAGCATACACGACTAACAGTGAAGCAGAATACATTAAAACAACATCCCATGAAACCTTGGTGCCAAAATCAACTACTTTGGGGCTTCCTGAGAGCAGAATTTTGTATTTATCATTATTACTATTATTCATTTTTTGTTAACCGGAATAGTCCACTGGGCTGGTGGCACATTTTCTGTGGAGACCTGAGCAGAAAAGCTTCACACAAAGAACAAATTACAGAAATTTCACAGCAGTAATGAGAATTTGGATAAACAACTACATTCATTCATGTCACATAAGAAATATAGTGCAAAGCATCATATAGTCATGCACTAATGAAAATTAATGACTCATATAAATTCAGCAAGGATAATACCAAAAAATTATCAAAAAAAGTAGATTTCCAAAAGGAGAAAAAGAAAAGCCCTTAAAATGTCATTACCAATTAGACCAGGGTGGTAGAGGGGAAGAAGAGGTATTAAGTAGAAGGGAAGAGGTAGAGGGGTGGGAAGTAAAGTTAAGAAGAGTCAGAGAACAAAAGAGAGTAAAATTATGCAGTTGTGGGAGGGGTGAGAAGCTTAGTACTAAAAGAAGAGAAAAGATAAAGATTTTGGTACAGTATTGTTCAGTAGCGCAACTGAGGTATCACAGTGCTGGTATTTAAGAGAGATAAATTAGGGTCAGGAAAGGATCATTGTGCTCTAGAACAATTTGTTGAGTAAAAGTTAGGTAGGGTGGTGACAGGTACAGGAGGGACAGTTAGCAAGGCAGAAGGATCATGTTTAATTGTAAGTATTTTTCTCATGGAAGAAGTAGTCTCTGAAGTACAACGGATGCCCTCTCAAGCTTAAGCTTTTAGAACTAAGATTACATTGATTCTGCATTCCTATACAATGGAGGGCTGAAAGGAGGCACAAAACAGTCTTCGGAAAAATATGCCCCCCCCCCCCCCAAGAGACATTTTCAGAGCTTCTTATTGGGTTGAATCTTTGCTCCATAGGGCTTTCCCTAGAAGAGCAAGACTCTTTACCTTTATCTATGGTGAGAAAAAACGGTCAACAACAGCAAAAGGCAAACAGCAAGTAGTATATAAAAGCACTTTAATACACTGCTCGACAGATGCACCAAATCAGACAAACAGTGAGGGGGGGGGGGATCAACAGAATTCAGGGTTTAGGCCAACTATGCCCAAGAATGCATCAAGAGGAAAAATCTACCAACAACTCTAAAAAGAAAAATACTATCCAAGTGCTTCAAACTAAAAAGAAAAAAAAGGAATAGCTGACCTATATGAAGACAAACAAATTGAAAAGAAACAACTGTATTACTGAGAAAAAATCTTCCTTATGAGGTAGCCTGGAAGAGGTTAGACATACAACTGGCGGCAGTGCACAGCTGAAGAGACCAGGAAAGAGGGCCTTTAGTGCCAAGGACTATGGGCAAGTGTGAGGAGCTAAGGTGGGCGGGAAAATAGGCCAAGATGACTAGGAATTTGCCTTTGTCATACCTCTAAACTGTCTCAATTCTTTGAGGAGGTGCACATCCCTAATTTTTCATTAGATGAAAGCAACTATTAAAATTTGAATATGCTAAAGGCATGGGTATTTCTAGGTGGTTCTTGGTGCGCTTAGCACCACAGTGTTTTTTTGGTTTTTTTTTGGTATTTGTTGTGATTACACAGATTTTTCGGGCAGGTCTTCAGTTAATTTTATATATTTACAGTTCTGGCCATAGGATCCAACATCTATAGCTTGTCAAGCTGCAAGCCTAGCCTACAAAGCCAACATGAACAAATTTCTCATAGTTAATATTTTGTTCTCAAATGTGTAACAATGTGTACAACTGGATTTAATCACCCTGAAGGGTAAACTTTTCTAAATATAAATGAGTGAAGAAGACTGTGGGGCGGCAGCATAAAAAATACACAAACACAAGACTGAAGAGAAGCAGCAGTCATTAGCACTACAGCAATCCCATCAGTGCTGTGTTCAACAGCGTCTCAAGCTTTACAAAAGGTGTTTAAACAAGCATCACCCCTCTGTTCAACTGCTAGACATACTAACTTTCATAAATTCTTTAGGAATGTGGTACAATTGATGCATGTCAGAAACACCTCCCCCCATTTCATGGCAGACTTCCATGCTGTTTTAAGTTCAAGCCACCCCCAACGACAAAGCTACGACAGTCAAAGTGTAGCCTTCTTTCTCAGCAGCACTGTACTGCATATGCCCCGCATTACAATAAATGTCTGCAATGCTGTCAAGCAGGTAGTAAACAAAACCCTGATCAATAAGCTGTCAGGCACTAACTGCACCTCAAGTAAAATCTGTAGTCACCGAAAATACAAAACACGGCTAATGAAGCCTTCTTAACTAGACTTTGGGAGGAGGAGGAGGGGGCTTCTCTGCACACACCTTCATTTATTACTTTTGTTTTTTTTCCCTGTCCTTGTCGAAAAGCATTAGAGCACAGACTTTTAATCATCCCCCTGCCATCCTCTCACATTCAACATGTAACAAAGCTTAAGGGCCTCTCTGAAAACCTAATGAATATTCCAGAGAAAAACTGACATTTGTTGCCAGGCAGTGCAGAGGGCCTTTTTATGTTAATACCAATGGAATTCCATGGAAAAGACTTTACTCAGAAAAGGTCACCAGCAGGCTTCTTGCTCAGTTTACTTGTTAACCCTCTGTACTACCTGTCCTCCTAGCTGCACAGTCTGCAACTACACAATGAAACTGCTAATGCCATATTGTTATCAGAGAGTTAATTAAAATGAAGGTAGTTCTAGCCAAGCTTTAACATACAAAGGGATAGGGGCTGAGAAATGTTGAGTAAACAGTGGTAAGTTTGAGAAAATCCAACTTTATTCAAATCCATCAGCTTGTTGCATAAATGCTAAATTAGGTTTTGCATAGGGGAAAAGTTATCATTCAATCAGATTCATTTAAATAGTGAACAAACAAATGAGTAAATACCAGAGATACGATTGTCAGCTTTTTTTGCACCAGCAACTCTGTAGCTAAAAGTTACCCAAATCATTAAAATTCATTGCGATAAAACAACATCTAATTTGCAGAAAACTATGTTTTAATCGGTGTATGTTCTTACATCATGCTAACCCAAAAACAGTGTTTTAGGGCTTAACTTTACATACTACACAAGAAAAGGACATGTGACTGCAAAAACATTTGCCAGTATATCTAAGGAAATAGTACAAAAGTACATGCGATACCAAGAAAATGAAAGGCTCAGTACATACAATCCTAGGAACGTGAGCAAGCATTTATCAAAGCACAGAATGCAACACTTTAAGCTAGGCTTTGTAAAACACACAGTAACTGTCAGAAAAAAATGTTTATTCAGATAAACACGGAGCCAATAACATTCATTAGTTTTAACACCAGAAAAACAAACAATAAGAAGGGGAAAAGGGGGTTGCTGGGGGGTCCCAATTTATGATTGCATACAGTAAAAAAAAAAAAAAAAAAAAAAAAGTAGTGCCCTGCTCTGAACAAAAAAAAAAAGGGGCAGTAACTGAAAAATACGTTCCATCATCTCATGACACAGGTGTGGATACACACATACATACACACACACACACACACACACACACACTGTTATACCAAAACGTTGGATACTGTTCTGCAGATGAATAAAACTGAAATTTTATAGTACAAGACACAACACTAATGCTAGGAAGGAACAAAGTTAATTGCAGGACACACTGCACCTTTAGGCAATTCTGAATGACTACCACTTTTACTTAACAGCAAATATTTTGGGAATCAGGATCTCCTGAAATGAAAAACAAAATATGACTATAAGGTAGATTTCAATTAGCTGTCATAAGAAGTTACTAGGCTATTAGCCCTAAGGCCCTTAAGCCTAGCCAAGAGTTTGGCCCATGTTTAGACAAATCAGCACCCGATGCCCCTGTCCAGCAGGGACACAGGTGGAATCCCAGGGCTGTACTTTCTTAAAAATGCACTTCATAGACAGCATTTAGCAAATTGAGCTACTCCGTGTTAATCGGGGGTTAAATCTATTATTGTACATGGCCAAGGCAGACACGTCACTACAAAACAGTAATAAGATCTACAGTGAGAATTTCAAGCGTGGGTCCATGCCACAGAGGGAGGAAGATGAACATTGTTCAATTAATGGCACAGGTGCTGGAGGGGCTGGGAGAAGGAAGATGGGCTTGAGTGGCTGATGCTAGCCCCATCATCCTGGACAAAATGAGGTGCCCAGGGCAGACAAATTAGTGGCACCTACAAGTGGGCAGGCCACATTAGTGATATCTACCAGTGGGTAGGTTACTGACCACTTGTGGATGAGACCAGGGCATGCTCATTTTGCTAAGCAGTGCATGAGCAGAGTATAGGATACGGGTGGACACATATTCATCTCCACTACACGGCCATTACACGTATGTTGGTCATTTTTGGGGACAGGTTAGGAGGCATGAGGTGGGGGACCTTCATGACACCACTCAACTATCATGATAAAGTCAGACTCTTGCCTCCAGGGGAATGAATGGGTCAAGTCAGGTATATGAATGGAACTAAGTGATCTCATCCAGTTCAATATATCTGGCTCTCAGCCCTGGAAGAATGCAGCCAAGAAATGTACATTTTGTACTGTAACCTCATGCTTTCACCACCCACCTACCTTTCCCTCAGGTGTTTTCTTTATTCTAGTCACACCACGTGTGTACTCAAATCTTTACTGATGGGGTAATAATGCAGTGAAACTACTCCCTACAAGAAAAATGTTGGCTTCTGGCAACTGTGCTTCCTCTTGTGCCAATTCCAGTAGCATCCTTAATTATTTTATGCATGTATTTATTAACTGGGGTAAAGCACTTAGCATGACAAATGGTGCAAATGGATTAACTTCATGTGTCCTCAGACTCGAGTCATCAGTGGTGGCAGTAACGTACCTAGGGGATGAGGGGGCAACTGCCCCAGCCGCAAATTGCTGGGGGCACGATCAACCAATCTCAAATCTTTGTTTAATACAATACTGTCTTTTAAAGCCAGTATTGAATTTTATGTGAAACCCGAGTGCTCCTTGTGTGATCTAGACTATAGCAGCTGCATACTATTCCCTCCTACAGCAATCACCAACCTGTCCTTTTCTACTGCTTATGCAAAAGAGTCAAGTCACTGACAGCTCACTCACTCATTTGTGGGGGCTACTTTCAAATGACTTGGCTATTTCCTAAACTAAATTGAAACTTAGGAAACATTTTGATGTTTGACTACCTCCAAAGTTAAATTATTATTCTTGAAGCCACTACAAGCTATGGGAAATTCCTAATAAGACTTAGTGAAAGCAATTTAATTAAATCTATTAATCTGACAGCAAAATACCTTGGAGCAGACCAGTAGCTAAAAACATAAAGACTTGAATGCAGTGAATAAAGTGACTTTTTGTTTTCATTTTTTAGGGGCATTCAGACACTCCATTCTAAACCCTACCCATTTCTAGTCATGCCAGTGATGCAAAATATCAGGATTCAAGTCACAAAACAGTTTTGCTAAAATACCCAGGTGAGGATTTTAAACCTCACACAACCTGGAATGCATACTGACTAATGAACAAATTTACTCACCAGTTAAAGCATCCCACAGACACAAAGAACAGTACTCTGCAGTTCTGTACCAGCACTCAGAATGATGGGTTACTATTAAACACCGGACTAGACCACCCATTTCATAATACCTGTATCTTCAATGCAACTTACCTGCATTCTGCCCTCCCGAGCTTCCAAACATCTGCAAGAGGAAACAGACTGGTTTGGAATGATACAATTGTCATTAATGAATTGACCCAATCTTGCTGTTAACTGTGCAGATTCAGAAACTCAGACTCCACCCACCATCCCAGTTGGTTTGCTGCCCTGCTCAGCAGTCTTGGTACTTTATTTCTTTCCTACAAGCTGAAACCCTATCCATGCTACCACCACCACACCCCCACCCTCCCATATCTGGGAACAAGCTGCATGTTTGCACAGCACTATATACAAGCATTTCAAAATATAAATCTGAAACGAAATAAATCTGCAGGATGGATATAAAGACAGACACTTTTTGCCATATGACTAGTTTTGTGTATATTTAAAATACCATTCTGTTAACAGAAAATTTTCTGACAATGACATTTAATCATATTATGGTAGCGTATCTAATTAAGCAATATGTTTTGAAAAAGCAAATCAAAAACTAGTCATGAATTCAGTTTTGCAGTGGACCAGTGCTTAGAACCATTAGAACAAAATCTAAAAATGCCATGCAGATGAATACAAGTACCAGGAGGTAACTTCTGCCCAGAATAAGTGACAAAGTAGGGTGATGCATCTCTAACCATGAATTTCTGTTACCAGTTTAGGGGAGAAATCATTTCCACTCCTTCAAGGAAACAGCAGGCATTCACAAAGGCCACCAATTAAATAGCTTTTCATCTATACTCCCCAAAGACCAAGGCAGAGTAGTCTTAGCCCAGCAGTGAAGCCATGCAGAAACTAATTAATCTGGCAGATTTCAAGGCAGTCTGCAGAAGTAAAACCAAAAGATGTTTCACCATAATGTCTATTTACGTAGCATGGAAAGATTACCGTTCAGCACAACACGCCCAGAAGGGACAGGATGTTTTAAACTGTTACATACTCTGGATATTCAACAGTCTCTCTCAGTAAGTTTTTTTTTTTTAACTTAGCGAAAATGAATGAAATAAGAGAATACTGAAGTGTTTAAAAGGAAACAGAGAACTTCACTGTTGACTTTTGTTACAGAAAGGGTCTGGCATGGATATGAGGTTGAGTAAGGGAAGAAAACTGGATAGGCAAGCACAAACTTGGGGGGGGGGGGCAAGGAAAATACGGTCTTCAAGGGAGGAAAAGGCTCAACCTCAAGGTGCTGAAACACTGACTGCTAACTTTTTTTAATTGAAACTGCCATGTTTCTCGATACATTTCATGTGCTAGTCTGCTTCTTTCAACAACTCATTCAACGTTGTTTATTGTCTTAGAGGAGCACAACTAACTTCTGCCACTGTCTGACTGAGTGGCAGCCTCCAGAGGGGAGTCACCAGAGGCCACAGTCGTCAGAGCTACAAAAATGACACACCAATCCAGATGCCCTCGAGCCTAAGTGGTCTTTGGACTTAAGGTTATGCTGATGGCCTCCCAGGATTACTTTTCTCTTGAACAACCATCTTTTAACAACTGTCTACACTGAAGGTAGAGAACATTAAAAGCATGGTATCCTGATATTAAATGGGAGAGGGAAGAGTCAAGGATAGTAGAAGAAAGTGGAAAGCATTTAAGGAAAATGAGGGGCAAAAAAGGGACTGAGGATAAGGCCATAATGGCAGGTGTCAATCAAAATAGAAGACACAAGCTGGGGACCATGGGGATCAAGTAATATTGTACATGATGTACAAGAAAAGATGACAGCATACCCAGCATTAAACGTCAGGTGAGAGAAAAGCCATAGTGATACAATGGTCTTTCTACAGTTAACTGGGAAGTGCCCACCCTAAGGGAAAAATTCTGATTTAGCACATTTTAAAAATATACAAGTACAATAAAACGTTTGTCATTTTCACAAAGAATACAACTTTTACAGCATGTGTGGATATAACGTACCATATCACTATCTGCTTAATTCAATTCAGTTTCACAGCAGGCTAAAGTCCACCCATGAAACACTGGATTTAACACAACATAGGTTTGGCCGCGACTTGTCAAAACACATGCTAATACACACACACACACACACACAGATGTAAACATGTGAACAACTTAGGGTAGTCCAACACAGGCAGCAGGTCTTTGGAAGCAGAAAGCAATTAAAATCTCTAACTAGCCCATGCAGATAGAAACAGAACACACAAACTTCGCAACGGCAGAAAGAAAAGGGGTACCTGGATCAAAATACATTTATTAAAATGGATAAAAAGAGCTATCTAGTGGCCATTTGTTCCACTACAAAAAACAGTGCTTCAGTGAACGTAATCATCACCTGCAATTTCAAGTCATACAGTTTGCACATGTATAAACATATCTTATTAAATGAGGTCATTAAACCCTTTTCTTTTTTTCAAAGAAACTATTTTTTCCCCCAAAAACAAGTACTGTAAATAATAAAATTAAACCATTTTCTGCCAGTTATGTTCCCAAACAGACACACATAATCACACGCATACAAATATTTCTGCTAAAACAAGCAAGATATGCTTTTATTTGTTATAATTTTAAATCCATAAAAGTGGGTCTGTACAGCATGAGCCGGAAACGTAATTGAAAAGTATCATACAGCATGCAATCTTCAAGCAAGGACATCAGATTATGTTAAGGCCCTTAGGGAAATTTTGTCACAAATTAACCTGACAAGCTCTGTCCTTGAGACTAGACTAGGCTACGCACATAACATAAAACTACAGAAGTGTCACATCAGCTCATAAACCACCCCCCTACTAAATGTGTACACAACAGAAAAGGAAGCAGCCTACTAGGATCAAGGGTTTCCACAGCTTCAGAGGGGCCACAACTCCACAGACATTAACAGCAGGAGGGCATGGTTAACAAGCAATGACCTGTCTCAAGGGATTGCATTTAAGTACTACAACAGGAGATGAGCTCAGCCAATGTACCAGCATGCACTGTGAGCAGCATTACCACTTCACTGGGTTAGCTCCGTCTGCAATGCAACAGTTAAACAAGCAGCACAACACAATTACAAACCTAATTGCACAGGTGGCACTGTGAAGCCTGGCCCTGAAGCAGTTGGAAAGAAATAGAAAGACGGGTTTCTACCATTTCCAGACAGCAGATGTGCCAAGAATTAGCAGGGATATGGTAAGAAGGAATGCTGACAATCTATATAACTGATCTCTCTAAATCTGTAACTTTTACCTGTGCTTGTTATTACAAGGAACTCTGAGAACAGAGGAGATCAATTTTGCCATGTGCCACAAAGCAGTTATCTAAAGTAAGACTCAAGTCCACAAAAGTTTCCACTAACTCAGAGATGTTTAAAAAAACAAGTCACATCAATGAACTATAAAATTGCCATAACAGTAAATCATAACATGAATTACATCCTGACCAAGATGTGCTTAATTACCTTTTGTAACTTGTATGGCATTTTGTGCCCCCCCCCTGTCAGAACTGCATTATCAATGGCCATGGCCTTATTATTTTGAAATAAAACGGGTAGCATCCATCTGCGGTCATTATTCATCAGTACTGTTTGAAGCATCTGCTGCTAACTACAAAAAGTCTGCAAATAAGAGCGAGAGTTACAATCAGTTAACCACACAAAATAAAGTGTTGCTTGTGTTACTTCTCATTTGTTCAAAGGCCTTCCCCGGTTTTGGGTCACCAAGTTTTCTGCACCACTTACTGGCACTGGCGAGACAGGATCACACAAGTCTGGCACGTAAAATAATACATCCATTTTCCTTTCTTTTACAGACAGTTATAGAACTAATTATAATTCCTTCAACCATGAAAGATGAAAACAGTCAAAGGGAATAAGAATGTCCATGGTTTCTGCGTATGCTGTGTTTTTCATCCCAGACTGTCACAGTAGTCTCAAAAACAATTTAGTAGTATTTTTGTTAATATTACAATGATCCACCAGGTCTATGCTAAACTTGACGAGAAAAAATACAAAACACAAGCATGAGAGAGTTAAACCCTTTATACTATCCCAGGACAAACAGAAAATGTACTAGCAAACTCTTCTCTATAGGCCATGAGAATTTATGAGCTAAGCTGATCAACACAGTCCATCTATCAATACTATCTAAAATTTGATGCAACAGCCACTAAAACAAGCTGATCTCATTTTAAAGGGAAGCTCAGCAACAGGATCAAGTTTACATCAAAGAAGAGCTTACAACTAGCAATTATACAGCTGGGAAAATGAAACATGAAATGACACAGGTAACAAACATTGTGCAACCAATACTTGGCAATACAAAAGAATAACACACACTACACAGGGGCATAGTGGTTAGAGCTTAGCACCCCCCCCCCCAAAAGAGATGCAGTAACTGATTACAATAAATCCAAGGATTGGATGGCCCCCCACATGGGATTGTGGAATACCTGCCCAAAACAATATTTTCTGTAAGGATAAAAAGTCATTCCCAGGTTCCTCCCCTCCAGATTACTTACTTTTGAAACCTATCTGGGAACCAAAGATATTCAAATGAACATGTTTGTGTCTAGTAACAGAAGAAAGGAAATTGGGAAGAAATTATTTCAAGGGCTGACCAGTAGCAGAAAGCCCAGCAGCTTGTCAAAACCTGTCAGACTAATACGTTAAAATCTGTGGGTGCTTCCAAATGGCATCTATAAAAAAGGAAAGGTAGTGGAATCAACGTCGTGGTCACCGACATAAGTGAGGCTGAAAGGAAAGGTAGTGGAATCAACGTCGTGGTCACTGACATAAGTGAGGCTGAAAGGAAAGGTAGTGGAATCAACGTCGTGGTCACTGACATAAGTGAGGCTGGGATCCATCCAGTCTGGAATTTGTTAGCTGCATTCCATACCAAACAGTACTGAGGAGTGAAGCATCACGAAAAAATGAAAAGCTGAAGAATGCAATCCTATAACGGTTACTGATTTAATATTTCACTTCTCTAGTTGATTATCAAAATCTATTAAAGTGCATAATCCAATATGGACCCTTTCTAGACACATCTGGAAAGCACAGCATCAAATGGAATACAAAAAGATCTGGTATAAAATGTCAATGCAGTGGAGAAAACTTATTATAGTGCTTATCAGACAAACTGAAGTTGTAAAATAAGCACATACCTTCCTTGAAGTAAACAAGAAACATCCCCTTATGACTCCAGGAGGCCAACCAGCCTTTACAGAAAGTCACTGTTTGCGCTGTGTGACAATTGTAAGAGTCTCAGCAAAACCCTTTAGGAAATGTAAATATTTAGCATTTAGATCTACAGTGCAAAACACCCTGGTCTACTGCAGGGTCTATCAAAATGCTTTATCGATCCAGTGAAATCTTAAGCTAAGGACCCCCCCCCCCCCGGTTCTGTCTCAACCGCCAAGTGCCACAAACAGAACGGTTTACTCTCATATGAAGGCTCTCAGGTGGATAAACAAATTACTACTGACAGTATGTGTGTAACTTGATTGGTTATTGAGATGCTGCAAATTGTTTACAAAAAATTTACAAAATTATTTACTCTGCCTTATAAAATCTACTTTAACAGTTAGAGCATATTGAATATAAAAAAAAAAAAAGGTTGTGCTGAAGGGTTTGTCATTTACACTTTTTTAAACAACCACTGTGGTTCCAGAAACATGAATATCTGTTTAAAATGTGAGGGACATATTGATTTAGTCAAATGTCTCAAACGCAACCATTAGAAATTACTGTACAAACATCCTGGGAGCTGTTGAAGGGAATGAGTTATGAATAAGGCTAGACAGGAAAACTTTCTATTTCTATCTAGGTATAAAATCTGTCTGCAGCAAATTCCTACTAAACAAACAAAGACTGCATCAATGATAAAAACTAATGGGTAAATTCAAGGAGCTTCAGTCTTTACTTGCACTATGCTCAAAAACTGTAGTAAATAATAAAATTCAGTGGTGATCAGGTCTCCAATCACAAGAATATGTGTTCAAGACATGGGATTGGATAGGTCAGACCACAAATCAGTCTCATTTGAAGTAACTACTGGAACCGACACACTCACAGGAACAAAAATTATAAAGCCTTAACCACAGCCAACTACAGCCTACTAAGTGATGGTATAAAAAGCTTCATACCACCTGCAATTGGAGACATCAATGATCACTATGCAGAAGTGTATATAAAATGCCCTGTACAAACAGACTGCATAAACTGTTTTGCAAAGAGGTATCCCTTGTGTTTGGACAAGAAGAGTTCCCTCACAAGCCTAAACAAGAAAATCAGAAATCTTGTAAGGTCTTAAAGCTAATTACAAATCTAAAATCGCATCCCTAGCCAAAGATAATTATAAGGCATTCTTTAACTACGTCCAACGTCTAAAAGGGAATGTCCAGCTATGTGACACACTGATAGTAGATGGATCACTCATACTACAACAGAAGAGATGACAGACCTGCTAGTTGACAGAATTAGGCCAAACTTGACCTCTCTAGCCCCACCTACCATACCAGACACCAGCCCTCGGCCTAGTATCTCCAGTGATTGCCAAGGCCAAAAACATGGCCTCAATGAGACCAGATAATATCCCAGAATGCTTACTAAACAATCTACAACAAGACCTAGCGGACCCACTTGGAGTTCTCTTTAAATCATAGCTTGAGGACTGGCTATGTTCCTGCCGAATGGAGAACTGCACAAAGAGGGCCATTAAGTTTCCTGAATGGTCAGTGACTTGGAAATGTTTTTGAAGAAAGGGGCAAATTAAGAGCAGTGTTAGAAAAAAGGGGGTACTCTAGTAATTTTGACCCTAGTAGACGACACAAAGATTCAGGACGAGTGAATTTAATAAGGCTATTATTTTGACATACAACTCCCAGTTTTATGACATTAAAGACATTCTTAAAAAGAATTGGTTTGTTTTTAGGGGTGATAACGATGTTTTAAAGAATGTGGGTGAAAGGCCACATGTTATATATAAGAAGGATGTATACTTTAAAAACATGTTGGAGAGGAGCAAAGAAGTAAAAAAATGTATAGAATGGGGAGGATGACAAAATGTGGTCATTGTACACAACGTTCTAATATTATTGAGAATGAGTCGTTGAATATCTCCGTATGACTTAGTTTATTTGAATCATAAATTAAATTGTAACCGTATCCATGTGGTATATATCGCTATGTGTCAATCATGCGATAGTTTTTACACTGGAAAAACTAAGACGACCTTTAAGGTATGGATATACCAACACCTATACGACATTAGAAAAGGTAACTTGAAGAACGTTGGCAGGTCATATTAAGTCAAACCCAGATCATCGGTTCAAATTTTCAGCAATTGATCATGTTGAAAGTAACATAGGGGGGGTCCCTTGGATTTGTTCCTTGAATTTAAGAAGGTTGTGTGGCAATTGAGAGTAAATGCCACTAATCCACCTAGATTAAATGATGTTATTTCTCTTTCTAGTTATATAAAATTAAAGGCAGATTTTCATTTATGAATACAAAATATTAGTGTATATAATCATTAAAATAAGTTGAAGGGGGATATGATTGACAGCATGTTTCAAGTATATGTGATTTTATAGGGTAGTTGTAATATATTTGATAGTGTTTTAAAAAGGTCAGCAGTGTCATTTAGTTTAAGTTTATGCACTTAGGGCAGTGTAATTGCATATATACATATTTTACTAGTAGGAAAAAATTCAAAGCATGTTTAAGCTAGGTTTCATTTATAATTATGGAAAGTCACAATAAAAAGGGGGGCTTATATGTAACTGATGTTAAAATGTAATGTATTTTGTATGTGGTCATGCGATGATGCCTGGTTATAAAAGGAAAAGGAAGTGATATGTTTGTTACATTTTTATCTGTGGAAGTCAAGTGTAACTACAGAGGAAAGTGCTCACTAAACAGTTCATCCGTTTGCTGTGTTCGTTTTTCTTTCTGGTTGCCAGTTTGAGTTGTGTTTTGAAAAGACTCAGAAACCCACTATGAGAAATTAAAATCCAAGATGAAATGTCCACACATGCACTGACATAATGGTACCCTCTATATCCCCTAAAACCTTCCTCTTGTGAGGAAAGGCACTTCAAACTACACAGGTTACCTGGAGAGAGAGGGAGGGCGACAGAGACACAGAGACAAAGAATATGCATGTGATGTTACAATTTCTAAATGTAATTGAAACAAAGTGGTAAATCAAACACACCCAAAGCCTTAAATTTGTACTTTTATATCCGCATCAAAAAATCATGAAAAAACAGAGAGAAAAACAGTAGGCATACACACCACACACTCTCTGAACTAAGAAAACATTCATGATAGTTTGTATTGAGTACTGTGCATACAGTTTGGGAATAATGGTAAAATGGTTAAAGCACTACAAGCTTACAACATCTGTACACAAATCTTCTGAAATATACAAGCAAATCAATTGATTCTTCAAAAGTAAAATTATGCGCTGTTGCTGACAGTCTGCTAAAAACAAGAGCTTGTGTTTATGGATACTGCTTGGTTATCGAATAATACAATTAGGTAACAATTCCATGCAAGTCAGCAAGGGGTTGTCTCCCTCTCAAATTCCTGGGCACACACACTCCCATTACAAACTGGGAAGTCAGGTCTTCCGTAGCATCCTACCAATCACAATCTGCAGCATGTCAGGGACAAGGAATCACATTACCACCTAGCAGCTTTCTGTAGTACAAACTTGTTTCTATCTAGAATGCAACAATATCATGCACAACACAACTGTACTACATACAGGTTATATCTACAGCATCTGGTGACAAGGTAAGGCAAGAGCTGCAAGTACCAGCTAGCAGCAAACGTATATCAGTTACTAATGCAATACTGTTTGCACACTTCCCCTAAAACTGTAGAGCTAGAGGTCCCAACGGTTCTTCACATTACTTTAAAAAGAAAGTCAAAAGGTAGCATGGTCACAAAAAAAATAAAATCATGAAGTGTGGAGTCTTTGCTGCTGCAGCATTTCTTTCTTTCTTTCCCAAAAGGACAGATGTGGTTATAAATCCAAGGTTTAGCACGGTGCACTCAGAGCTCCTGCAAATATATCACTACACAAACTCTACATATATACAGAGTCCTGTCTGCTGACCTAAAATTGTAGTGACCTAAATTAGTGCCTTTCCTTGTCTATGGAAATAGTGACAGTGGACTTTCAGTGGTTCTCTTTCATTGCAAGCATCTGAAAGGAGTATGTTCAACAACACTGGTGTCCGTTGGTTTTACAACAAATGAAAAATTGTGACAAACAATTAATTTAAAAGTAGAGATAAAAAAATATATATTTATATAATAAAAAAATAGATAGTAATGGGGCCGCAAAGCAAGAACTTTTGAGTTTTTTTAACAAATGCAACACACCAAGAGTATATACCTACTGCTTTTTTGGAAAAACAGACTGCATTAAAATGAAGAACTCTTTCCCAAGATACTGACTCATCAGCATGAGTGGTATTTAAATAAACTCCTCTTGTCTAAAACACCTACAGTCCTTGACTCTGTTTTCCGTAAGAAACAACTTATTAATAACTTTGTCAGCAGACATGCAGCTATCTATATTCTGTGCCACGTTCCAACAATAAAGGAATGTTAGCTATAAAAGTCACAATATATAATCCTTATCCAAATTTGTATACACCAAAAGATTGTTGCTGGGTTCCATTTACTGAATCAATGCAAGCAGAAGAGATCAGTCAAGAAAGTTTCCTACATTCAAAGATTAAAATTATCCATCACTCTTTATTAAAAAAAGGAACAAAATTATCCATCACTCTTTATTAAAAAAAGGAACAAAC
>NC_056732.1:704514408-704531908 GCF_019279795.1 Protopterus annectens | reverse complement strand
CCAGGTCCCAGAATACAAATTAAAAATTAAATGGTTCCTGCCACTATTCCACAAGTGCAAGTTCTGCACTTTAGACTTCAGGTTATGCACATACTGTGGCGAGAGTTGGTCCCTGTCCAAAGTATCCAAACTAAGAATGAAAAGACAAGCCTGACTAGGGTCCGAAGTATAAAACCTAGATCCTTCAATGGAGGACAAAATGGTCTGATAACTTTCAGACATCTTTTCGCCTTTCTGTTGAGGGTAGACGTAGACCTTGAACCCGTTCCTCCGACAAAGTTCCAAGTCAAAACATGAGTCCAGGCGGCACTTCTTGCCCTTGTAGATACCAGTGTTAGCCTCCCTCTTGAGCCGGGGTGAGCTGTGCGCGGCGCTGTACTCTTCATTCTCTTGCTCGTCCCAAGGCACGAAAGGTCGGAGGGGATCAGGGAAGCGGGGCCAAAACGGTTCAGGTGGTGAACCAGCATGCAAACCATGCCCCCGCCGCCTGTGTTGGGACTCGTCGCGCCGGCCACTCTTCCTAAACTGCAGTCCACCCAAATAAAACAGCACAACTACACAAGTACCAGCGGACAAAAGGGTAATATAGCGTTTTTTGGCCTGCATGGGTCCTTTCAGGGTTAGGATGGCGGCGAAAAATTCCAAGGCTCCCAAGCCAGCTCTCCCGAGCTCCGGTCCCAGCCTCAGTCCGCCATCTTCCAGCCTGCTGCGAGGAGGAGCCCGAGGAACTCACTTGGTCCACCTTCTTCTTCTTATTCCTTTCCCAGAGCAGTAGATTGAGACAGTGCATGGGGACGATTTCTGTTACCTCTCTCCCCTTCCAGGTTTCATGTCACACATAGCGCCACAGCAGCAGCACGCTGCAGAATGCCGGTGCCAGCTGCAGCGATCACGGCAGAACAAGGAGAAGGAACGGCTTTCCTACTGGAGATGCCAAACCGTGGCTCGTCTCAGGGATACTTCACAGCGGCAACGAATGCACAGTTATATCGCCAGCACTGGGTGAACGGTAACATTTAGAGTGTAGTACTACTACACAAACCAACTCCTCTGCGTTCGCTTCAGTACTTGGAAACAATGTGATACTCCGAAAACAGTAGCCTTACAAATCCCTGCATTTCTCTAAACCTCCCCAGCAACTCCAGCCAGTTACCAGGCTGCCTGTGATCAAGACTTGTCGCTCTCTTGAAGTGGGGCTGGAGAAAGTGAGGGCTCACCAGTGACTTACAACAAGCATTACCTGTCTGAACAAGTCCCGGAAGCCACACCACTGCGATCAGTCACTGGATAAAGTGAGTGCCGTGCAAACTTACAATTCCACCGGTTCCGATCATCCCCACTTTCTCACATTCCAAGCCCGACACGACGGCACTGACCTCATCTCCACGCAACACTGTCCCTCCCCATCATGATGTCACATCCGGAGGGATGGTCTGCTTCTACACCCATTCATAAGCCTATAGGGCCGCACGTGGGAAAGTGACAACAAACTAACAGTGAGAGGTTTTATGATAGAAACGTTTCAGTTGAGCATAGTGAAATGCTGAACATCAAATGAATCAAACATTGTGAAAAAAAAGATTTTACCGCAACAAAAGATGTAGTTTCGCACATGACCTGTAGATGCCAAAGTGATCAACTTCCCGCACCACTGTCTATTCGGATGATATGTCTTGGTTGTGGTTTAGATGCGACACAGTAGTGGACCTGAAAACTTTAGTCTCAGCTTATCTTTAATAACGTGTACCCGCTTTTTTTCTTTTGCATTAGTGTAGTAAAGACAAGAGCTTCATAAGCATTGGACTTGTTACTGTTACGTCTGGTTGGCGGCAACTTTACAAACGGTGAACCTGATAGTTTTAACATTACCCTCGTTCTTTTTTCCTTTTTTTTACATCGGGTCCGTCCGGGCTTATGTGACAACAGTCTTTCAGAAGAGACGTTAAACAGAGGTTCGATCTGTTTGAGATGATGGTAACTCGAGTGGATATAAAATGACACTACCAAATATACTACAAAATATATAATCCCCGAGACCTGGCCAACTGTCACCTAGTTACTATGACTACCACTTCGGGTCTCCCCTGAAAACAGGTAGGCCGATCTGGTCAAATAAGAGTAATTGAATAAACATCTGGATAATTTATTCTGCTTATAGTTTCTTTTCATTGTGAACTCAATTGTAACTATGTACACTCTTTAAAAATTATATAGCCCCTAACAACTAATTATCAAACGGTTACCCACAGAGGCTACATTTAATTTCATTTTAGTAATTTAAACAGCTGAATGTTCGGGGATGGTACAATGATGATACATTTGTTTCCACACAGTCATTATTTGCACCACCCACGTCAGAAGTTTTTTTAAAAACTTCGATGAAGCTGCTTTGGTTTTGTATTAGAACATTACCCCACCAGATGCGCAGTAGCAAGGACCGCCCAAAGCCCGCACACTACTGTACGTTTCCCTGTAATTGCTAGCCTTACTATGAATAAACATGACATACCCAACGTCACCAAATACAATATGGAAAACTGTGTAGTGGAATGTGTGCGCGTTATGTATTCTATATAGCAGCAGCAGACACCTAAAGTATTTCTAGTCCTCTGCAGGAACGCACGTGGCAGATCTCTTTACTTGCATTTGGTTGAAATTATTGCTGTTTCGCATCCATTTACTTGTGGTGCCACTCCCTATATGCCAAAGAATTTTTACATGTCATTCTGTTCCTAAATGAATCCTTACTGTTAAACAGTGTTCTTAAGGTAAGGGTTTTGGTGTGACCATCTGTAACCGTAACGTTTAAGGTACAGCTGCAGCTGTTAACAGTGACACACACCGCTCAATGTCTTAACGCACAAAATCTGAACACAGCCTAATATTATATTGTTATAGTTTATTTTCCTTGTGAACTCAATTGTAACAATGTACACTCTTTAAAAATTAAACTCCCAAATATAGGGAGGGAGATAATTTAAGTACTGCCCTCATAAACTTAGACAATTGCTAGTATGACATAAAGTTAGCGCGCATTTCCGAAAACGTAAAGTCTAAAACTAAAATCTGTCTAATTATTTTACCAGAAAACCACGCATTTTGTGTTATTTTCCTAAGCACAGCAGTATAGTTAAGAAAGGTGTGTTGGGGGGGGGGGGCGGCGCAAAAGCAATTTAAAACACAAAATTAGGTGGGGGTTAGGGTTGCCACCTTTTCAAATGCCCAGAGTGGGACATTTTTGGTACAAACGTCAGATTGTGCAGGCGAAACATACCCACGGCCAGTACACAAAACAGAACTTCACTTCTTTACCTAAATAAAAGCTTATTCTTGTAGCATTTTCGTTGCTTATTCTGTTTCTTATAACACTTAGGTGTTTGTTATACAGAATAACTGTTTTATGCAACTATTACATAAAATATAGGCAATAATGTTGTCCTAAAATCTCAGGACATTTGCCATTTTTACAATTTTTTGCAGGACACAACTGACCAAAGAGGGACTGTCCCTCTCAAAGTGGGACAAGTGGTAACCCTAGTGGGGGTGTAAAGTACTGCCATTCTGACCCGCTAATAGTTGACCATGTCCTTACATCTCTTAATTAGAGGACACACAATACACAAAATAACTATCTTGGAGTGGCCGTATTTCAAGAACGGCAACAAACGGTCACAGATGGAATTTACAAAAAGAATATTCAACATTTTGGCTGGATAATCTGCATGGCTTGTCACTCAGCTGTATTTTGCATGCAACCTCACATGGGTTTGCCCTGTCAATCATGCACGCCACGCCCATTCCTGCGCAAAAATCGCGGTGGGGTAATGTTTTAATACAAAACCGCTGCTTTATAGTTCCTGCACCTGTAGCTCATTTTTTTAAGCTTATTACCGGTAGTCCCTGAGTTAAGGACGATATCTGTTTTTTAGTCTGTCCTTATCTGCGGTGGTGGTGCTGCAGTAGCGTTGTTGCTAGAGCGTCTTCTGCATGGAGACATGCGTGAATGGGCGTACCTTCGTTGAAGGTTGTGCATCAGGGCTGGTAACTCGGCACGTAAAAATCAACTACCAATCATTAGCGGACCGGAGTTCCGCTGTGGCGACCCCTAACCGGGAAAAGCCAAAAGACATAACAGTCTGTCCTTAAGTCAAATTTGTATGCAAGTCAAAACAAGTACATATGGTTCTTTTTTAAATGTCACTTACTCAAATGTTTGCCTCAGTCTAGTATTTATTTTACTTTTCTTTGCATGTAAAACACTTTAGAAACACTTCCAAAAAAAAAACTTAAACATAATACTGTAGTGATAATAATACTGTAAGTAGTGTAATAACAGTACGGTAACTATGTTCATGTACAGTACACTAGAATGTCCCCTACAAAAAAAATACCTCTGTTTAAGCTTCATTTCACATTTCTGTACTACAGGCATCACTCACAAATGTTTTCCACTCTTTCCTAAACTTTCAAACCTCTGCCAGACTTACTGTCACCTAGACCCTAGTATAGTACAGTAACTGCTTCAATACTGTACTGTCAGGAGTGGTCTTAGGTCAACTGGTGTCCTAAGCAAAAGGGCTTCACGGCGCCCACCACCACCTGGTGCTCCCATCCTGGTCTACCTACACCAAATAAATACTGGAAAAGCGCCCCTGCTAGAGTGGCGCCCTAGGTAGCTGCCTAGTTGGTTTATACCTAAGGCCGGCTATGTGTACTGTACAAGACAGCAGTCTTGACCAATCAGATCACCAACACAGAGATCTCTTGTTCTCCATTAAGGTGGAAGTAACTGCTCTAACAAGACATGTGAGCAGCTTCACAAATGGGGGGAAGGAAAGTACAACATAATTCTTCACTTGCAAGGTAAAATTTGAGCAACTTTAAGGATTTTTATTTATTTTCACGTTTTTCTGACATTGCAGCAGCCCAGTCTTATCTATGGGTTGTCCTTGTCAGATGTCTGTAACCTGGAGACTGCTTGTACATTAGACTTTTATAATTGGCTTTGGCTAGCTAGCAATCTAACAACTAAATCACTATGGGCAAGAGTTATTTATTTATTTGTGTATTGACATTTGTTTACTGGGAAAGTCTGACTGGGCACTGGTGCCCCTTTTCAGTGGTGGTCCGAGGAGAGAAGTTCCAAGGTATCATATTTAATGCAATCAATATTTACACTATAAAGAAGTTATGTACTTACCATAGCGTTCCATCTTTATTGTCGCGCTTCATTTGACCTTGACTGATGGGGCTCTGTTCTGATATTGGAATCAACTCGGCTCGCGTCAGTCTAAAACTCTCAAGCTTAAGCCCCGCCCACAATGCCTCTCACTCTGTTACCTCAGATCAAGTTTGCAGAAAGACAGAATGACATAAACATAATGCCTTCATAGAGACTATATCTGGAATCTTTTATAGATAAGCAGTAATAAGGTCTTCATATTGCCCGTTCCAGGAAAACAACTGCTAGAGCAGGGGGAAGGAGAGAAGTAAGTCAAGGACAGATGAAGATCAACAAAACAGATGGAACATTATGGTAAGTACATAACTTCTTTATCTGATGTTGTCAATCTTCATTTATCCTTAACTGATGGGGCAGAGACCCCTGCTATCTTTGATTCCCGTTGGTTTCACTGGAGTATATTTATGAACACCATTGCACCATGTGGGTCTTTTCACCTTTGAGACCAAATTTAATTTGAAACATATGGTGAATGTGTGTGGAGTAGCCCAAGTTGCTGCTGCACATATATCATCTATAGAAGCTGAAGATTAAAACTACAGAAGTAGCTATGGCTTTCGTAGAAAGAGCTTTTTAAAGGAACAGGCAAATCATTTTTTTATGTTAGACAGATGAAATACAATTTTTGAGCCATCTGGCTAAGGTAACCTTGTTGTACAGGTAGTCCTTGGGTTAAGGATGAGATCCGTGTTTTAGTCTGACCTTAAGTCAAATTTGTATGTAAGTCGAAACAAGTACATATGGTTTTTATTAAATGTCACTTACTCAAATGTTTGCCTCAATCTAGTATTTATTTTACTTTTCTTTGCATATAAAGCACTTTAGAAACACTTCCAAATAAAAAAAAAAATTAAACATAATACTGTATACTGTAGTAATAATAATAACACTGTAAGTACAGTGTAATAACAGTACAGTAACTATGTTCATATACTACAGTACACTAGAATTTCCCCCTACAAAAAAAAATACCTCTGTTTAAGCTTCACTTCACATTTCTGTACTACAGGCATCACCCACAAATGTTTTCCACTCTTTCCTGAACTTTCAGACCTCTGTCAGACCTCCTACTGTCACCTAGACCCTAGTGAGCCACAATGTCATTTTCCCATTCTACTGTACAGTACAGTAACTGCTTCAGTACTGTACTGTACAAGACAGCAGTCTTGACCAATCAGATCACCAACACAGAGATCTCTTAACCATTCGGATCTCTTGTTCTCCATGAAGGTGGAAGTAACTGCTCTAACAAGACATGCGAGCAGCTTCACAAATGGGGGAAAGGAAAGTACAACATAATTCTTCACTTTCAAGGTAAAATTTGGGCAACTTTAAGGATTTTTATTTATTTTCATGTTTTTTCCGACATTGCAGCAGCCCATTCTTATCTATGGGTTGTCCTTAAGTCAGATGTCTGTAACCTGCGGACTGCCTGCATACAGATAAAAGCATAACTGTCTGTGAACATCTAATAAATATAAGCAGTATTCACCCTAGTTTTTTCAAAAGGTTGGGAAAGGAGACTAGCAAATTGATAGTATGATTTATATTGGTGTGTGACATCACCTTAGGTATAAAGGAAGGGTTTATCCTTAGGAAGTCTCTGAAAAAGAAACAGAGGTTTACATAATAAGGCTTGCATTTTGGAAATTCCTCTGACAGAAGCCATCACCACTAAGAAATAACTTTTTCAGGGACTAAGGTTTTATAACTCTCAGTTAGCAACAGGTTGGAAGGGTGGCTGTACAAACACCCATAAGACCAAAACAGGGATTTGAAGGTACGGTATGATACTTATAAGGAAGTGTTAATGATAGAGTCCCTCAAGAAAGAGCCATGCTAGCTGGACTTTAATATTTGAAGAAGCAGCTCCTGTTTTGAAAATGAAAGCTTAAAAGGTTTTGAATTTTACCAATTGGAACTGAAATGGAGCCAATGTCCCTTTCAAAATTTCAAAGGGTACATTTTTTCATTTTGCTAGTGTAGAGTCTATATGTGGATGGCAGCGGGAAGCTAACAGAATATGACATACTGGGGAAGAAAGATATGTCCACTTGGCCATGACTGGAATTGGGGAAAACAAGCTGTCGGTTGAATTTCAGAATGGTCTGTTCAGTCAAACTGTATAGGACAGAAGGTCTGGAGCTGGGTACAGAGTCCATGGTTTTTGCATCAGATAAGACAAAGGAAAGAGGGAAAACCCAAACTGCCAAGAGCAATAAGGAGTAATGATAATTACTCTGTTCCTCAACTGTATCACTTTCTGTAGAATTTTGGAGTTAGGGGAAATGGAGGAAGTATATAGAAATTCCAGAGACCAAGTATGTCAGAAATCAGTTGGGAGGAAAATGCCCATTGTTACACTGAGTGTTTCTCTCCAAAAGGTTTAAGATTTGGTCTCTTTTATTGTTGATGTACCAAACCACTGACATATTATCTGATTAAATTGCAATTGTTCTCAAAGGGAGAGTAGTCTGAAAGGGTTGCAACAGTAAAAGAACTCTGCTTGATATGGAAATTGGCATTTATATGGAAATGTGAAGTGTCTAGTCCAGATAATGCCCGTTTTCACATTTTTTGAGATATTTGTGGACAGTCTGACATTGGCTGCGGTGAGAACAAGAGGATGGTCCCAAGGAAAAGGAAACTGTTCGGACTGCAACTTCCCAGTCTAGATTTTTTTTTCTGCAAAGACTGGATGTGAAAAACAGACGCAACATAGTTTAATAAGGTATTGACCATTGAAACTCAAGTAGCCATTGAAGAATTCTCCTGTGATACTTTGCCAAGGAAACTAGTATAATCACCACAAGGTCTTAAATCTAGAGGCTATGAAAGTTTCCGTAATTGGAAATTGTACCTATGAACTCCAAACCTTGAGTAGGAGTCAATCATGAATTTTTTGTAACTACAATTATTCCTAGGTATGTACAAAGTAGGAGAACATAGTCTATTGTTTTATTAATAAATGTGTGGGCAGAGCAGTAATGGACCAATTGTCCAGATATGGAAACAAATGGAATCCTTGCAGCCACAAGGTAGTTGATGTTTCTGCCATGCAAATAGTAATGTCAAGGAAAGGAACCCTGAAGGTAATGATTGGTTACTAGCGGGAAGTGGATGAACTTTCTGGGATGTTTACCCATTTAGTATGGTAATATGGTAATACGCCTCCCAAAGGTTTAAGGAGCGTATCCAGAAGTCCTTTTCAAAGAACAGAAGAATGATCTAAAGTGTAACCATACGGAACTCCATTTGACAAATCAGTTTGGTCATAAAGCTGAAATCCAAGGTTCTTCTGCAGACACCTGCCTTTTTAGCACTAAAAATAATCTTGAGTAAATTCCAGGTTCCCTGTGGTCTGGCAGGAATTCTCTGATGACTCTCTTTTCCCTAACTGCTGGATCACTTTTATTGAATGGAACATTGTTGAGTTTCATGTGTATTTGGGGTGAAACTGGAAACGGTATAATACAACCTCTGGATATATCCTTTTTGTACACAAGAATTTGTAGTTATATCTAGCCAAGCCTTTAGGTGTAAGGATAACTTGTCCCTTGAATGCTCCCAGAAGAAGATAATCATGCTTCCTTTCAGGAGCATTGGTAGGGCTTACTGAGGAAAGATTCCCTGAAGCTGTTATTCTGCTGGCTACTCCTGGCTTCATGAGTGGCGGTTTCCATTAAAGTTCCCCTCAAGTGTCCCCAGGAGAACTGTCTCTACTTGTGTCTCTTGAACCATATTTCCCCATTGTCCCTCTGATTCCTGGAAAAGGATCTTTGTGGTCAAAGGAAAAGTACCTTTACAGTAGAAAAGGTCTTAACGTCTTTCTGATACTTGAATAATGCGTCTTAAACTTTTTTTTTGCCATAGGGAGACAATCTGACAAAAAAAGACATGAACGGATGAAGACCAAACTGATTCCGCAAAATCACATAGATACATCTAGGCGTGTCTCCCAATGGAAATATCAGAACCTGCTGGTCTGCAAGTGCAACGAGGGTTGTGGACAAGCTGGGCACAGACCGTGAGGTAGATGACTAGGAAACAACATGATAACTCTTTAACCACATCCCTTAATGTCTGGTAAAAGGTGCCAAGAAATAAAAGAATCTTAAGGGACAGATCAATAAGAAAGTGAACTCACTTTCTAAACCTTTCCATCATCTGAAACTCCCTGTTAGGTATGCGACTATAGGAACTTTTTTCAGAGGAACGTAAATGAACCAAAGCCCTATGCCTTCTAGGAGATGGTGCAGTGGAAGAAGGTGACACTTAACTGTCTAAATGTCTGTTGAAACAGAAGAGAAGGCTGATGAGGAAGATGTTTCACTTTATTCTTTGTTAGCATTAGATAAGGCCTCTGAGTTAAAAAGCTTAATCTTGCATACAACAAGAGGTCTTTCCTAAAACAGAATGTTGAGTATTATTTCTTTGTCACAGGCAGAGCTGTATGTGGAAGTACCAGACTCAAACAGAAACAAAACAAGATTTTAACGGAAAAGGAAAAACACACACTTTTCCAGGAGAACTGTTGAACATACCCACTCTCACATTCAAACAAAATAGGGAGGGAAAGCAGAAGAATAGCAAGACCTTTTTTTAAATTAACAAAAAGGAGGAACCTCCCAACAATGGTAGAACACAATACAAACTGTATCAGCTACAAGGAGAGGGTTGAAGTCACATAGAAAGAAGTAGAACTATAGCGAAGGAAATTTCTTTAGGGAAGGAATATTTATAGAAGATAAAATAACTGACTTAGCTCGAGAACTGTTACAAATGCATCTGTCTCTGGAAGCAGCAAACGAGATCTGAAGTAACTAGGAGAGAGGCATTGTGGGCAGGGCTTAAGCTCGAGACTTTTTGGCTGGTGCGAGCTGTAGTAACTGCCATGTCAGTTCTGATATCGGAACCGAATCCCATAATTCAAGGATAAATAAAGATTGACAACATCAGATCAAATTCTATAATTCAGCTTCAGTGAATACATAGCATAATAGTCAGAATAATAACATTTGTAAATCTACAAGTCTTGTATGGAGACTTTACAGATATGAGTGGTATATAAGATAGGGTGGAGTAATTTACAAAACACAATAGAGTGAGGTATTAGGGGAGATAAGTAAGTCTGAGTGTTAATAGAGAAGTAGTGATGGAATAGTAATTTGGTTGTGCTAATTAGAAGTAGGTATAGTAGTTGAAGAAGTGCAATAAAGTGAGATATTTGAAGGGGATAAGCAGTGTAAGTTATTATAGTTGGCATGGTTTGGTCCCGGTAATAGCCCCAGGGGGGAACAACAAGCCAACCGCGGTATTAACATTATTTAAGTTTCCATTAGTATAACGGGATCATGGTATAATTAGTGCTTTAAAGGGAGGTACAAGAAAGGTGTTGAAGGTAATTAGAGCTATATTCTAGACAAGGACCAGGGACAAAGCATATAGGCAGAGAGGAAGTCTTGTAGCAATGGTTTGAAAAGATGAAGGTGTGTAATAGATCGGGTCTATATCATGTAGTCGAAGTGCCGTAACTTCGACTGACATATGTTTGAACACATATGTTTGAAGCTACAGAACTTCGACTACCTATAAAAAAATGAAAACACAACAGACAAAAAAATTGCTGTATGCAGGGGGGCAAGCCCCCTCTGCAACCCCACACTCCCACTACTTAAATATACCAACTCCGAGATTGCACCACATTGAAGTGAATGGAAACCTCTCCTTAAGGAAATTTCCATTAACACGCTCGAACATTTACAAATTCGAACATATGGTCTCGACCATATGTCGTTCAAATTGTAAATGTTCGACTACATGATAGGAACCCAATAGATCATATAGGAATTTTATTCCAAGTTCTAACTAGACTATTGGAATAGAGACTGACCCCAGCAGCTCGTTGTGGTTTGTAGATGTTAAGCAGTTGTTTATTATTTGACTGAAGGGGGTGATTTGAAAGATAATGTTGGAGTAGGGGTCTAATTGCCAGGCAGGTGGATGGGGTATGGATGCTTTTCTGAGTTAAGGTGAGCTGAGTATAACATAGGTGGTGAGGAAGCTCGAGTGAGTTAAGTGTTTTTATTGCTAAACAGTGGTGGATATGGTAAGGTTTGTTGCAAGCAAATCTGATGACTTTGTTATAGCACTGTTTAAGTTTAGAACTAAGTAAGGCCCGTAGGTTAGTCATGATGGGGCTCCATAAAGGAGAGAGGATAAGAGGTAAGTGGTAGCTAGAGTTACCTTTGCAGAGTCTGTAAGGAATTTCTTTACTCTATGTAGAGTGCCTAGTTTTTGAGGGTTCCATTAGAAATCACAAAAATTCAAATGTTCTAGCCTCATATGGTCAACACCATATGAGCGAACTTTTGAAAGCTCACAAGTTTCAATGGGGCTTGTCGTAGGGAATATTTCCCTTTACTTCAATGTAGTGCGATCTCAGAGTTGGTATATTTAAGTAGCGGGGGGTGTGGGAGTGCAGGGGGGCTTGCTGGAACGTTCAGGTAAGTTTTTTTGTTTTTTTTAAATTTTTTATTATTTGTTCAAAGTTTTTAAAACTTCGCTCATATAGTGTCGGTCATATGAGAGTCAAAGTTTTAAAACTTCGAGCATATAATATAGACCTGTTTTTGATGGGTTTTCTTGAAGCTGTTGTGGATATGTAAATCAAATTTAGGATTGTTGATGATTGTCATGTCAAGTAGTCTTCTGCATGGTATAATGTCAATCATGATATTATTTAAGTAAGAAATTTTATTTTTTTTTATGGAAATGGGATTTTGGGAACAAGAGAAGTAATTTAGTTATTTTGGGATTTAGTAGCAGGTAATTATCCCGTAGCCAGCTTTCAACACAGTTAAAGGCTTTTTGAGTAATTCTCTGAAGAGTTATCTTGTTTGCTGGGATTTATAAGATTTTCAGGTTTTCTTTCTCAAGGAACTGTCTTGGTGAAATTCATTTGCAATTTATGGACAAGCTGGTAGTTGACACAGGGGATTAAGGCAATGAGCTGTAGTTCCCGTGGTACAGGCTTTGATTTCCTTGGCCCCCATGTGCCTACTAGTGTGACCTTCAACAAGTCACTTAACCTCCTTACTAACCTACCCAAACCATATAGGCATCCAGTGTATTCATGGGCAAAATTGGGTTGTATAGCTAGGCTTATAAAGACCCTCATGGTCGATAGGCTAGTACAAATCTATGAAGTTTCTATACAGCCATTAATTGCATCATCCCCCTCTAGAAGTTTTTTGTTTTTCTAGACATTCAGGAAGCTCCTCTACAATTCCTGTAGCACATTCTGTAAACTTATTACATTAGACTTCTGTAATTGGCTTTGGATAGCTAGCAATTTAACACCTAAATCACTATAGATAAGAGTTATCATGTTTGCTGACTCACCTGTACCCTTAGTTTCATTTTATGTGTTTGAATCAGAGTTATTTGGTGACCTGCTGGGAGAAAGTATTGTCCCTTTCAAAATATATTTTTCACAGTGGCTTACAGTGTGTATGCTGGTTGTCTGTCACATGCTTGACATGACCCATTACATAACAGCATTGATGTTCATAACACCGAAAGCACAGTAGTCCGAATTCCTGGACTTGAGCCCCCCCCCCATCGTGACCCATTTGCTTCTTCCTGGGTCCAGAGCAGTAGGGACATTCAGGATTTGATGTGTTACACTGTTTTGTGTTTCTGGTATTGTGAGCATTGATGTTGTTATGTTGTCATTAACATTTTCAGTATGGGTCACTTCGAGCATGTGATAGACAACCATGTATGCCTGGCCTCATCCATAGACATATATTTTTTTTTATTTCAGTTTGTTAACTTGTTTGTATGCTGCTTAGTCTGACCTTTTCCCCACCACTTGAACTCAATGAAAAGGTATTGGAAGAGTCTTAAGTATTTATTAGGCACATACTCAGAAACATGGTATTTGCATTTGCAGTAAGAACATTTAAAAGGGCACTTGATTAGAAGAAACAGTGCCATTTGGATGGCTTTTGCACATTTGCTTGTTTAGCTGAAAAACACTAGATAAGCTTATACAAAAGAAACAGGAAGTAAGAAGGTATTCATTTTAAATGCTTGAAACCGTAGTATATACTAGTGAAAGCAGTATTATGATTTTAAGTTAAAGAAATGCTTTATACTATCCAAATAACATAAAGATACTGCTGCTCAATGCTAGGAGCCTCATCAAAATACTTCAATCTCTACAGGCTGTGCATTGATATATCATAGTATCATCAATCATAGTATCATAGTAGAATATGAGGCTATCAACCCAAGGGGTCTTTTTAAGCCTAGACACACCTCCCAATAAAATTTGATAGGTACTGGTTCCCAAGGGTTTCTTTGGGGTATATACTTAGGCATGGGTGTCAAAGCATTTACAAGCTTCCTGCCTCTAACAGAGACATAGATTCCAGACCAGGAGTATAGTTATGATTCCCCACCCACTGATCCAAGTTTTGAATAAGTGTAGGGATGAATTCTGCTTCGCATGAATGGGAAGCCTGTTCCTGAGAAAGGGGAGCCTCTGAGATACATACCTGTCCCTCCAGCATGCCCTATTTCCATTGCAGGCAAGGTTTATGACTCTGGTTTGGATGTTATTGATGCTGTTTGTTTTACAGATGTGCAACAGGTCTATTTGGGCTGGATTGGAGGATGATTTGTAAGTCAGGCATAAGTTGCCTCTCAGCAGCCTGTAGGAGTCTGAATGTAGGTTGAACAAGCTATTAAGGAGGCATCCAGGGATATTGTCAGGACTCATCAGTTTTGGCCTTGGAGAGCACATTGGGTACCTGCTCTCTAGCGATAGTTGGGGAAGTTATGGATGTGGATGTTTCCTAAGGGACATCCATCAGGCAGAGGAGGATAAAACTAGAGTTAAATTTGTCAACCAGGAGGTTTGCTATATCTTCTGGCTCTATATAGGTGGCACCACTTAGAGTTAATTTGCTACATTGATGTGTATTGCCTTTGAGATTACGAACTTAGTAGAACAAAGCTTTCTGATTCTCCTTGGCCTGGGATGCTAATTTTACCTTAGATTTGACTTTGGTAGACTTGATTAACCTCCTGAGTTGCTTGTTTAGGATGATAAAGGATTTTGTTTACCTTGCTGGATATTGTACTAATTTTTTTACAATGAACCTTTTGTTGTACAGCCTATTGATGTTGGGATTCCACCAGAGTGGCTTGTTCTTTGAGTCGATCACACATTGTCATGGAGACCTGAATCAAGACCATTGAGAGATAAAAAGCTACACTGACCATCTCAAAGCATTGTCCATCTTCTATGTATCATACAGGCTACTGAGGGGCGATCCTATTGCCCATACAGAGCCTCAACAGACCATATTCTCAGTGATCTGCTGCACATCCACAAGTCCAATGGTGGAATAAACACCCACTCAAGATATCTTAATCTCTTCAGCAACATAAATAGTACACGTTGGCGAGATAGACATGTATCGCAGATAATACCACTTCTTTGGAATTATCTTCTTCTCCACATAAAGCAAAGTTCTTTCCTTCCTCTGTTCACATGCGTTCTGTGTGAAGGGATGGGGACACCACAAATTCACCCACGGTTTAACACCCTTATCCCTTATGAATATGGGTAACTTAAATATTTTGCCTGGCTCTATGTTGTTTGTATTAAATTGCACGGGCTAAACATTTCATGGAATGCATGGCTATGCTTCTAACGATTGTCACGGATCAGTGGCCTAGAAAGTACTTATGAACCCCTGCAGTGAGATGAATGATTTAACTGCACAGGTAGCTCCTTCCATGTCTTCACCATACACTTTAACTACTCTGCTGGGACCAGATTTTCAGCATATGAACGTATGATGACATTTGTAGAGGAAAATCAACAATTCCGTTGCCAGTTGTGTAGCCAGATATATTTAGTGGAGTTGTATGTTCTCTGTCTGTAATATGTCCTGAGTAAAAAGTCAGACATGTTTGATGGATCAAAAGCTTTAGTATGTAATCTAGACTCTGTATAAGAAACAAAATCTAAAGGCTCCACCTGTACTGAAGAGGGTCCATGGGGGGCTGTGTCATAGCTATGCAGCTCAAGGGTATATTTCAAAAGCACACACGCACTATGTTTATTGACATTTTCCAGTGTTACAACACACACACACACACATGTGTGTGTGTATATATATATATATATATATATATATATATATATATATATATATATATATGTACACACATACACACATGGGTCTACCTGAGAATATCGAAAGCTCTAATCAGTGAATTCTGTTTTATTGAGACAACAGTATCAAGTCCTCACATACATGAAACCTTAAACCAGAGAAGATGTTCACTGGGAAACTAACCACTTGGCCACCCTCGAGGTATTGGCCCTTTTCCCCACTATAGTGTGATCTTGGAGCTGGTAAATATAGTCATCTCTAATTAACGCACTAAAACTGAAAATATTTCTGAATATATTGATGGAGTTTTGAACCCACTAGTACAGTCTATTTGGTTTTATTAACGACTCTTGGGGTTTCCTGGATGAACTTTACAAATTTAGGATTGATTTCTCCAAATGCACCCTGGTTATGATGAATATTGTCGCTCTATACACTAACATACCCCATTGAGAAGGACTTAAAGCCTTGGAGTTTTTTTACGCAGGGTTCATGAAAAGTAGAGTTAACACTCGGATTAGTCTAACAATAGCAATTTTGAAAAACAATTTTTTTTTTTATTTTAATAAAAGGACATGCCAACAGGTCAAAGGTGTAGCAATGGAGTCTAAAATGGCCCCAGATTTCACTAACCTGGTGTTTAGCACACAGGAGTTGGAGACTCTCATTTTTCTTCCTGGCTTCAGCAGTATTCGCCTCTATAGGCATTTTATTTATGACATCTTTTTGTATAGGAAGGGTCTAAAACTGATCTGGACATTTGTCGTGATGTTCTTTCCAACAGCATTTCCTATCTGAACTTTGTAGTTTCTGGCTGTGGATCAGAAATCTCTTTCTTAAACACCACTTTCTCAGTGAATGAAAATTCTGGCACACTCAGTTCCAATGTACTTAGAAAAAACACCTACAGAAACAACTTGTTAGACTTTAATAGTCAACATCCTTTTTTTGTTAAGTAAAATGTCAGGGGACAGTTTATCAGACTTTCCAGAATTATCATTGATGAAGAAATCTTTCGTACAGAATGTGAGTTCTGTCTCAAATGTTCTTCAATAGACATTACCCACGACAGCTTGTAGAAGACATTTACAGTGAAGTGGCCATAGAAAAACACAATAAACACAAACCCATCCTATTATATGGGTTTGAAAACAAGCATAAAATAGACCATATTGGGCAAAATACTGATAGAAACTGCAGCTTCCCTTTACCCATCTACAGGGACATGGCAGCCATCAGGAAGGTTATCTGCAAGAACTGGAATATTATTAAAGCCCATGATTTTTTGAGCAACCCTTTAGGGGCAGAACATGTGTTTACATATAAAAAAAGCACCACTTTGAAAGCTTCCTTTGAAAATAATGATCCATACTATTTATTAAGCCAACTCAGTAAAGGAAGTGATTGTTGCATGTTTATTTGTGGCAACTATATAGCGTGCTCACTAATGTACATAGGAAATGTATATACATTTGTACATTGTCATTTCCTTGTCTCTTTTAAAAGACATTCTAATTGCCATTCCTCCATGGTAGTTTACACAACAGTTTGTAACACCTGTCCTACATTTTACATTGGAAAAACGATCAGAAGGCTTTCTGATTAAGTTAAGGAACATTTGGCTGCTATTAGGAAAAAAGATGAAACCCAACTCATTAGGATGGCACATTATTAGATTCAAGACTTTACTGGTTTCAGATTTCTAGTTTTAGAAAAGATTGATCAGTTTTTTGGTGACTTTGACACTTTTCTACAGCTAAAAACATCCGTTGGCAGTTACTTTTAAATGCTCAGATGGTTCCGGGGCTGAATGAGAACTTAAATCTCAAATGTGAATTATGCTGGTTTGCATGGGCCAATTTGGACACGTTCCACTCTTTTTGACTAGCTACTGTATTTACAGCTGGTTGTTTCTAGATTGCTGATGAGCTAATTTCTGTTTTGATATGTATCTATTGGGTATTGATGTTGTCAACCATTTTTAAACAGTGTGCACTTGTTATATTACTTATTACACAGTTTTACTTTACAGTATTAGCTCTGATGAAATTCTGACACAGTT